>NC_041224.1:23518945-23527709 GCF_002837175.3 Physeter macrocephalus | reverse complement strand
ACGAACCCGCGTCCCCTGCATCGGCAGGCGGACTCTCAAGCACTGCGCCACCAGGGAAGCCCCAATGCAGATGCTTTTAAAAAATAGTTGAAATCATGATGTATGATTGTTCCTACTTCGTTTACTTGCTTATGTTCACATTTTCCCATATCTTTTTTTTTGGCCGCACTGTGTGGCGTGCAGGATCTTAGTTTCCCGACTAGGGATCGAACCCATGCCCCCTGCAGTGGAAGTGTGGAGTCTTAACCACTGGACTGCCAGGGAAGTCCTTCCCCTGTCTTTTAAAAATTGTCATAATAAATTTTAAAGACTATATAGTATTTCATTGTGTGGATATATACATATTTATCTAACTGTTTGCCTAGTGTTGGAAATTTGTTGCCCTATTTTTCACCATTTAAAAATATTGTAACAATCAGCGCATAAAATTTGGTCTATGGTTTGGATTATTTATTTAAATTAGGTGTATAGTTTTTTTGCGGGTAGGAAGTCATGAACTCTTTTAAGGCTCTCAGTTTATGCATTTTGCCAGTTTGCTCTCCAGAAGTTGTGCCAGTGCACACATGGCCAGCCTGGGAGGTTCTTCCCGCCTCTGTCAGGGAGACCTCCTGGGTCAGTGGGTGACACACTCACACTCACAGCTGTGGGCCCCTGGGCCCAGGAATGAGGTCTGCAGCCTCATTTTGATCGTCTGTTAGCTGGGCTGTAATATCTGCACCTTCTCTTTGAAGATTGAATGAGAGACACGTATGTAAAGGGTGTGGCCATGAGCTTGTCCACTGTAGGCATCTGGTGCTTGGTCGTTGTGGAGGAGGTGACTGATCTTACGTGAAGGGTTTAGATTCTTCCATGTTACTGGAGCAGGGCAGTGGCTTGGGAGATGAGAGGTAACCACAGCAACTCGTCCCCCGCTTTCAGGGAGACACACAAAGTGCCTCTCCGACCTGGGATTCTGTGTAAAACAGTTGGACAACCAATGTTTCATATTAAAAAAATAAAACAAACCAAAGCAGCTTTTTCTCCTGAGGATGCTATGTGAGTGGAATGCAAAGGTGTCCTTGTGTGTAGATAATTTCCCTCCCTTCCACACGGCCCCCCTGCTTAGTCAGTGCATGTCAGGTGCCCCTCTGCCCTGTGCTTTGGGTGTGGGATGACATTTTCTACAACTTTCCTGCTAGCCTGACTGGGTTGTGGCTGTGAAGTTTGTCTTTTCTCCACTTCAAGACTTACACGTTTCCTTTGCCTCTGTGGTCTTCAAGGGTTCCTTCTATCTTGCCTGAGATAGAAAAATGCCAGGTATCTGCACCACTGTTCATCCTGCTGCTTACCTGCTCCCGGACCTTACTTAGATCAGTTGTAAAGCGCATCTGGTCTCAGCAGTTCCCTGACAATTGTTATCTGCCCACTCACCTTCTCACTGAGGTGAGTTATCTGAGCAACACTCTGTCTTCTGTTCAGATTCTGCTGCTGGAATTATAAATGTTTCGTCCGTTTCTTTTGAGTGCGTCACGTCTCCCCATGGTATGTGAAGAATGTGTCCTTGTTACTATTGCGTTTGGATTAGTCTGTACCGCTTCAGTACTCTTCATATGAACTGGGTTTTATCTTTGTATTCTTGGGGTGTGTAACAGATTTATAAGGATTTGTGTTAAGTTTCGTAGGATTGAAAAAGTTGGGAAAGACCCAGGAGTTTTTCAGTTACTTGACTCTGAGATGGATGTGGTGCTAGTTTTTAGACTAACTGCTTTTGAGAACTTTTTACAAGCCTTGCAGCTGTGTGTCCCACTTTTGGGTGTTTGAACCCCCCGAAATAATGAATGCACAGTAGTCACTTTTTCACTGAAGTCTGCGTGACATCTTTGAACTTCTGAAAACAAATCTACGCGTACATATTGGAAAAGAAATAGACATAGGACCCTAAATCCCATTTTTAAGTTTTTAATATGGCAGTGAGTGTCAGAAATGGGTAGATTTTAGGTGGATCTTTCGGGCGTGGTATTTGAATGGGGTTGGATCGGTGCGTGGCTGTTCTGCGCCGTCAGACGCTGGCAGGCGCCTCTTTCCTTTATAATCCCCAGATGTAACGAGATGCCTCTGACTGTAGTTACTTCCAACTGCCATTCATAAAACTGCTGGCCAGTCCTCCTGGGTGGCAGTGGCGGTTGCAGTGCCTTTCAGACTGTCAGAGGACGTCTGCCATCCCCTCGTAGCCCACTTGCCCTTCCCTTGCGAGGCTCACACCGCTCAGACCAGTGGGGTGTTGTTTGTTGACTTGGGCTCTTCCAGCATCGAATGCTCTGCCCTCACTTGGCCACGTTTAGTCAGTGATTATGGGTCAGAGCTATGGCCAGAACCAAAAATGGTTGCCAGAAAGAGTCAGTTGGATTATCCCAAGCTGCTATCGGAGTATGGATTTCAAAGTGCAGAATTAAGGCAATAAGGAGAAACCTGTTAAAAATCATGGATTTAGTTGTCTGGGGTCTCAAAACATAACTATGTGATACTTGTGCAAGTTTTTGGAGACTGAGGTCATTTGAGATTTGAAAAACCATTCATTTTTAATAGGATAAAATCATTCTTCTTTTGTGTATTTAAGTAAAAATGTAACCTAACATCCCAGGTAGCTTTGCTGTGTGGACTGAAAGATTAACAGCATTTTTATGAAGCTCTAGCCATTATCTTCTAGTATGAAACACTTTAATATTCCTATAAATGAATTTAAATAAATTCCAGTGTCCACTTTAACCATTTCCAGCAATTCTAAGGCAGCGAGGAAGCTTAGTTGGTGATTGGATTTCTGGCACCAGCTTTTCAAAGAGGACATTGATGTGAAGATTGAGAGGAACGAATACTAAGAATTATTACTATTGTAATGCCTTTAATAAGAGGGTTTCAATGCCCGTGAACAGTTATGTTCCCACTTGACTGTGTGGGAAACTTCAGGATGCATTCCCAGTTCCACAAGATTAGATAGGAGAGACAGGAAAAGAAAAGGGAAGAAAATCTTTAAAAAAGTACATTTGAGGGACTTCCCTGGTGGTCCGGTGGTTAAGAATCTGTCATGCAATGCAGGGACCACCGGTTCAATCCCTGCTCAGAAAACTAAGATCCTACGTGCCGTGGGGCAACTAAGCCCGTGCACCGCAACTAACTGAGCCCACGCCACAACTAGAGAGAAGGCCGCGCACTGCAATGAAGAGCCCACGTGCCGCAACTAAGACCCGATGCAGTCAAAAAATAAATTAAAAAAAAAAAAAAGTACATTTGAAAATACCAGGAGAATGCTCATCTCCACTTAGACCTGCTCTTTTGTTAGTATCCAGATCTTCATTGGACAAAGTGAAACATGCTAAAACACTTGAGTCCTTTTCTCCTGCCGTCTCACAGGGAGCTAGCGTTTTCTTCCCTTAGTTTGTATTATTTATTATTTATTTCTTTGTTTGTTTCTGGCTGTGCTGCACCGCTCGTGGGATCTTAGTTACCCAACGAGGGATTGAAGCCGGGCCCTGGCAGTGAAAGCGCCAAGTCCTAACCACTGGATCGCCAGGGAACTGACCCCTTAATTTTTATATCTTGCTGTTTATATTGTATGGCTTGGACTACTATGAACTTTTTAGAATACTTACTTTAAATATTAGAACGATGGTTACAAAAACTGTAGCAGTTTCAGAAACCACTTATAAGATGCACATTTTATATATAGCATGCTTCCAAGTAGTTAAAGGAATGCATTAGATGATTTGGAAACATACTAAACCAATAACAGTTTGTTTTAGAGTGATGAAATATGGTGGTTTCCCCTTTTTTTTATTCTAAACTTTTTATAATGTGGTTTTATGTTTGTGATAAACTAAAACTATATACTCTTGCTTTTATTTTAAATGTCCTGGAAGACTTATTATAGTCTTAAATAATATGCACCCTGAGGCAATTATTCTACATAAAAAGTTGATATCAATCAAATATCGAAAAGTTCAAGTACATGTACGTTAGAGAGAATATTTAAAAACCGAAATTTCTAGGTGGGAGTTACATCAGTCCCAAATTAAAGCTTTTTAACTATTGTCCCTTGGATTAAAATAAATTCCACTTAATCAATCAAATCTTAAGTTTTACCACACTGGCAAAGGTGGTATTTTAAAAATGTTTTAAACTAAACGAAATTTAAATGCTTACCTTAAGGCCTTCTTGGAATAAAGCTGTCATGTAGGGGGAAACCAAGTTAACCTTTGTAATTCCTTGGGTAAAGGTGACGGCACCGATGTGCTGGAGCGATGATTCCTAGTACCGCAGGTCTTCTGAGCAGCCAGAAGTGGAGTGGGCAGCTATTAAGTGTGTTGATGTCATTGTTAGAATTGCAGTTAATTAAAAAGAACAGATGTAGGGCTCATCTCAACACTGGAGGTTGTGAAAGATGGAGCTCCTCGAGGAAGACCTTGCTGTGTGCCGCAGGGTTGGTTGAGCATCTCTGGCTCTCTCGGAGAGTGTTGGGGTCCTCCTTCGAGATTCCATGGTAGCCTTTCTAAAACGTTTCTCCAGCGCTCAGTGGAGGAGGCTGGGTGTAGCCTCTGCTCCTCCGCTAGCACTTCTTGGGATCTTCCGTGAGCGCACAGGCAGGTCTTCTCACGCTTCTTGATCAGAATGGGTTTGGGTTACACCCTGGCCTTAAATTGGGCCTCCGTAATTTGTTGGAGGCTTCTGCTATGATGCAGCTGGGTCCAGAAGCTAGTTGGGATGATATATGAGGGAAAATTATATGGTAATAGTGGAGTCAGGGTGTATTCCCTTACTCTGTTCTCTTTACAAGTTAAAAATATCTAAAAAGTATAGCAGGCGTGTCACAATTTTTCAGTAGGTGCCAGATTTAGGCATCAACTTTTAGAGTGCTTAAGCGCTGTGAAGAGAGAATTCCATTAATTATACAGTTTTGTTTTTCTAAAAAGTTCAAAGACATCTCCACTGCTGTCTTGTGATTGCTGGGACCGTGCAGTTCGGTCCCGGGTGTGCAGTGTGGCTCCTATGCTCCCCTGGTCCGGGAGCTGCCCCCGCCCCCAATAGAACTGCGAGCTCCAGGCCAGGGGTGATGCTTTGTTTCCTTTACACTTTGTGAGTATGGACCTTGCTGAGAAATTAATTTGTGTCCGACTCCCCTCCCCACACTTGACCTCCTAGAAACCCTTGTTTACTCAAATAACTGAAGTTAAATGCCTTACAGGAAAAGGCATGGTGTATTTAGAGAATCAGATCCAACTTTGTTTAAACATTCTATTACAGGATCATACTAACCTTTTCCTAAAAACACCACCAGACTCTTGATTTGAGAGGTTTTCGCCTGTTTTCCTTTTGCATCAAGTACTAGCCATGAAAGAAAGCCGAAATCTGGTGGGCCTCCTTACTCTGCTCTTTATTTTTCTGAATATGGAAACCACCAGAAACCACTAAAAAAGAATAGGAAGTGACTGGAGAGCAGACAGGAAATACCAGTTTCCCTAGCGAAGTACTGCAGCTCACCCAGAGCCTGAGGTCGGGGTCAGAGGGGCGAGGGAAATAGCACAGAGGGCGTCTCTGCTACCCGGCCCGCAGCATCTGCAGCTGTGCGGCCTCTCGGGAGATGCTCGGCGTCACCCAGGTTCCTAGATTGATGCTCCTCTGAGCCTCTGCACGTGTGGGTGCTCTGGGGGCTGGTCGGGGAGGGGTGCCCCGGGTCCCCGAAGGGGCAGAGCTTGGATGCTGTGCTGGAACTGGAAAGCTTGGGATGGGAAAGCCATCTGCCCCCCAGGTTCAAGAAAAGTACAGAGAAAACGGAAGTACTTCCCTTCAAATACAGGAAATCCCCAGTTGCTTTTATGGTTCCCCTCACAGCTGTGTGGAATAATGTCTTGCAATTTAGCCTGAACACGGAGTTTCAGCTCCTTTTCCCGTGTAGCATCCTGAGGGTTGGTGTTCAGTATTTCCGTATTGCAGTGTACTGTCGTCTGCACTGATTATTGTTCTCTGTTGGTTTAGAAGTCCTGCTTTACCCAGAGAAAGAGAACAGAAAAAAATAGCAGCAATTTTGAGTTGCAGCTCCTCCAGTTCTCATTTTTAAAAGTACGGCTTCTGTAAAAACTGGGGCAGGAGGAAAGAAGGGGCGTGCTGTTGTCCCTGGGGGCAAAACAGGCAGGAGACCAAAGACAACTCCGTTTCCACTTAGTAGTGATTTTATTACTGAATCCCAGTAGAGTTTTAACAGCAGAGCAGGATTTCCTCCTATTGTGATTCTTGATGACCTCCAAGATATAATTCTTTAGGATAGTACTCATATGACCTCTTTCTGATTACAGGCTTGTAATAATTAGATGCTTATCCCCAGAAAAAAAAATGCCGTAAAATTTTATTACTTGTGCAAGGGAAATGCTTGTGTACCTTATCATGTAAATTGTTATCCTATAGTCTACATCATTCCGAAAATGTATTGAGAAGGCTGTTGACCAAGAGTTCTCCCATAAACCAGTTCTTGGACTTACAGAGAATACCTTCAAAGTGCCTGACAAATTGTACCCACACTTCCATTGTTGAATAGCATCTGGGTCTGGGGGAAGAAATAGAAAACCAGGGACGTATCTGGTGATTGGTTTTTAAGGTTAGGTTAGGTCAAGGGCAAAATAAATATTTTACAAAGTATGTATCAGCAACTTTAAAACCATTCACATAAAAGACGCAGAGTCAAAATAAACTTCACAGTGTTTCTGTGGGGATAACCAGCAGGTGTCAGGCATCTCCTGTGCCAAGAAAATAATGACGAGAAGACATGGAGGGTGTGATGGGGAATGTTGATTCCATGTGTCACGCGGTGGCATCAGTATCCTCGTTCGCCGATTTCTAAGCATATGGATCCTCAGCTACAAGGGACCCAAGAAAACCACCGAGGAATTTGCCCCTTGTACGAATTTCTCTGAAATGGGCACATCTTCCCGAAAGTGCCAAGTGAGAGAGCTGTGTTGGATTTTTTCACGTGTGAATCTCATCTGGATAGTATTTGCAGTTTTACATGACACATGATTGAAACGTTACAACAAGTGAGTGTCTCCTACTGCTTGCACTGTCTGCACATCACTTCATAGAAGTAGTGAATCCAGTGGCTTCTTGTAGCAAATTCAGGAACGGTTGATCTCCGCATAGTTGCTTTATTTTATCTGGATGTTGGCTGTAACTTTATATATATCAATGTGGATTGATTACATTTACTGTCTATGCTGTAGGACGCTACGTTACTCTAAGTCAGAATCCGACACCTTTGTCAATTAGCTGTTATTTGGCCATCCCTTGTGAGCAAAAATGCTGGTTTACCTGCCTGACTTTAAGGAAATGTGATGGGCCAAACAACAGATGCATTTTTACCAAGGACGCACTAAGAGGAAAATCACACTAGGTCTTTTTTTTTTGTTTAAAGAAACTGCGTTTTAAAATATTTATTTATTTATTTATCTTTGGCTGTGTTGGGTCTTCGTTTCTGTGCGAGGGCTTTCTCTAGTTGCGGCAAGTGGGGACCACTCTTCCTTGCGGTGTGCGGGCCTCTCACTGTCGCGGCCTCTCTTGTTGGCGGGGCGCAGGCTCAGTAGTTGTGGCTCACGGGCCCGGTTGCTCTGCGGCATGTGGGATCTTCCCAGACCAGGGCTCGAACCCGTGTCCCCTGCATCGGCGGGCAGATTCTCAACCACTGCGCCACCAGGGAAGCCCACACACTAGGTCTTTTAAACAGCAAGCTCTTCATTAAAAATATGATTTGACATTTACATCAGTTCGGCATACGTACAATTCCCCATGTAATTGGTAGAATAGAATGTAGGGCAGTACAGATCCTAAGAAGTCGCTTTTAAATCTGAAAGCCTTCTGAGCAGTGTAGACATGTTCTTCACCAGATGTTTGCCTGGGGATCACACCTGTGGCGATGCAGTCGGTGCCATTCACAGCAGCCAGTTCTAAGTGTTAAAAACTCTTATTGGAAAAGCTCTGTCGGCCTGATACCTGCTTCTTTACCACCCTTGGCAATTCACGTTGCTTGTTGCTCAGCAAGACAGGTGAGTCTTTTCCCCTCCATCTGTGATACCCAGGTCTAGAAGCTAAGAACCCAACATGAGGTTGAGGCAGCACAGAGATATTGCTACTTGCCAGACACGTGGATCTGAACCAGCTGCTGTCTTACGTTTGTCCTTGGCCAAGGGCTGCAGAATCAGACTGGGAATCAGACCTGGAGGTCACCTGGTGCTCTCTCCCTCCCTCACTGCCCACTTACGGGGGACACCTGGACACCCCACCGGCTTACAAGTACAGTCCAAAGTGCCACACGTGTGGTTTTGACCAGGTTCAACACCCAAGGACATTTACCATCCATTCACAGTTTCACCATCTAATATAATAATAACAATTTGGGAAATTTAAAAAATACTTGGTTGACATTTGGCAACCATAGTATAAAAAACGAGGCTAGTTTCCTGAATGCGGCCCAAGCGGTCCCAGCGTAGGTCACGGTGTCCCTGGCTGATGCTCAGAGTTTACTGGAATCTGCTGCTTCTCCTCCCTTCCCCCAGCTCCATCTGAGGGAGAAGGGAGAAGCTTTGGAGGCATGTGGATATGGGGTTTGGAACCATTTCTGGCTGTGGGACCTCAGACAAGTTACTCAACCACTGAGTTGCAGCTTTTTTTTTTTTTTTTTTTTGCGGTACGCGGGCCTCTCACCGCTGTGGCCTCTCCCGTTGCGGAGCACAGGCTCCGGCCGCGCAGG
>NC_041224.1:23513626-23518866 GCF_002837175.3 Physeter macrocephalus | reverse complement strand
GAACCCGTGTCCCCTGCATCGGCAGGCGGACTCTCAACCACTGCGCCACCGGGGAAGCCCCTAGTTGCAGCTTTTTCTTTTTCTTTTTTTGAAGGGCACGGCACTCTCTCCCTTGGAAGGATGTTGGAGAATAAAGCTCTAACTCAGAGCCTAACTGGTCTCCTGCATCCTTGGGGAGACAGCACTGCTCATCTTAATTTTCTGATCTCTTTCCTGGTCCCATGACCATTCTTCAGAGAATCAGTCATTAGTTGATTAATTAAGAATTGAGGATCTCTTACTGAGTTTGTGGTGCTAGTGATGTGAAGATGCCCTCTCAGAGCCCCCAGTCCAGTGGGAAACAGCGGCAGCAGGGTGGGCAATGGGGTAGAGACCCAAGCACCATGTGTCGTGGGAACCCAGGGAGGGTCACCTTCGCTCTTCCCAGGCTGATGGCAAGTAAGAGCCCATCCAGAGGAGGTGACGTTGAAAGTGGATTTGGGTGAGCCCAGCAGGGGAAGAGGCACTGGCCTTGGAGGGAAGGGGCTTATTGTCAAGCACAGGAATTTGCACCTGCCTCCATGAGCACTTGAAGGTTCTAAAGTGGGGGAAATTACACGAAATTACTGAAAGTGCTTTGGAAAGGTTCTTATTTTAAATTTTTTTTGGAGGGAGAGAGGGGCTACTGCTTTTCTGCTCAGTGTTGTTCCTTCTCTAGCTTGAAATTCTTCTGTTGTAAAAGACCAAGAAGAAATACAATTGGTTAGTAGTAGCCTACGTTCTCCACACTGTAGCCTGTCTCTTCTGTGCTCCAAGTATAGCGTAGAACCTTAATTTCCTCTTTCAGTTACTTAAAAGAAAATTGTTCCTGTACTTCAGCTAATTCTTGGGTTTATCTTCCTGACAGAGTTCTTTGTGGTTCATAGCACATTTTTGTTTCCTCCTTGGCCATGTGCCTGCCCCTCCAGTTGTTTTTTTTCTTCTTTTAATCTTTTTTTTAGCATCAAATTAAATTAATTAATTTGTTTTTGGCTGTGTTGGGTCTTCGTCGCGGTGCGCGGGCTTCTCATTGCTGTGGCTTCTCGTGTTGCGGAGCATGGGCTCTAGGTGCGTGGGCTTCGGTAGTTGTGGCTCGCGGGCTCTTGAGCGCAGGCTCAGCAGTTGTGGTGCACAAGCTTAGTTGCTCCACAGCATGTGGGATCTTCCCGGACCAGGGATCGAACCCGTGTCCCCTGCATCGGCAGGCGGATTCTTAACCACTGCATCAGCAGGGAAGTCCCCCCTCCAGTTTTTAGATACGTTGTTTTAAAAACTGAACTACCCAGTTAGATTAATTGCTTTGCATAATGCTGTGTTATCTTTCTCAGATTGTCATGCTTTAGTGTCCCCAGAGCTGCAAAAACAGTGATCTCTTTTAGGTGAGTAATGTGTTCTTTTTCTTGGAGTTTTCAAAATTAGGTCTAGAGATGGTATCTGCTGCTGTGCTTCTTATTATTCCCTTGTCTTGTTATTACTGGTTTCAAAACTGGATTCTCACTTTCTTCCAGGGCTCTTGACTGCCTGACTAATGAGTCCCGTGTCCCCTGCATCGGCAGGCGGATTCTTAACCACTGCATCAGCAGGGAAGTCCCCCCTCCAGTTTTTAGATACGTTGTTTTAAAAACTGAACTACCCAGTTAGATTAATTGCTTTGCATAATGCTGTGTTATCTTTCTCAGATTGTCATGCTTTAGTGTCCCCAGAGCTGCAAAAACAGTGATCTCTTTTAGGTGAGTAATGTGTTCTTTTTCTTGGAGTTTTCAAAATTAGGTCTAGAGATGGTATCTGCTGCTGTGCTTCTTATTATTCCCTTGTCTTGTTATTACTGGTTTCAAAACTGGATTCTCACTTTCTTCCAGGGCTCTTGACTGCCTGACTAATGAGTTCCTGTTTGGTCCAAATTAATGGTGAATTTGATTTTCTTCATACTTTTCCAACATTTCTACAATGAACTACATTTATTTCGTTAAAGAACAAAGTGTTGTTAATTACGAGGAATGAAACTGAGGATGATAGCTTCTCTTACTGCTTCTTCAGAGGCAGGTCAAGAGTTCTTATGACATGCTCTTAAAATTCTAGAGTGATACTTGGAGGTTTCCCTCACATCTTGATTCTGTGCAAATTTGTGGTTAAAAATAAGAAAGTTGTACATATTTTATGTATATAAAACTTGGTTTCTCTGGATAGTAAGTGGCAAATGCTCATAGCGGTGCTTTGTCTATTTTACTTCCCTCTTATTTGCACCCAAATTTCTTCATACTCCCGCAAGTACATCCAGCATTTCCTCTTGTAATACGTTTTCTGAACAAAGGGTACCTTTAACTGGCAGACTTGTATTCCATTGTCTGTCCAGTCTTGATCCTGCAAAGAAATGTGTTCTTTTTGCTGGTCAGTCTTCATCTAATGGCACATAAAGGTTAGAGTACTGCCGTATTTTTATTTTTATTTTTTGCGGTACGCGGGCCTCTCACTGCTGTGGCCTCTCCCGCTGCGGAGCACAGGCTCCGGACGCGCAGGCTCAGCGGCCATGGCTCACGGGCCCAGCCGCTCCGCGGCACGTGGGATCCTCCCGGACCGGGGCACGAACCCGTGTCCCCTGCATCGGCAGGCGGACTGTCAACCACTGCGCCACCAGGGAAGCCCTATACTGCTGTATTTTGAGCAGGTTCTCTGTCACATAATCTTGAACAACTGGGTACTATGCTACTTCTTTCTATGTTGTATCAGTCTCCAGAAGAAAGGGATTTTGGAGTTTAAAAAAATTCCTTTTTCCCTCAAAGTCCATTTTCTTTTATCTGGTTGGCACTTATCTTCAAAGCAGTGATTTTCGAAGCATAATTTCTGACAATGCAGATCTTGGGTTCTTCCATTTCATATACTTTCATTTTTTAAAAACTAAGTAAAAATTTAAGAGTTACTGAAATTTGTTATCTGTAAATGAAAAATTAGTGTGAGATTTGAGTTCAGTATTTTAAAGTGTGGATGTCACTTAGTACTTGGCAAGGTTGCAAAACAGCAACAGGTATGTACATGCAGGTGATTTTAATTCAAGTAATAAAACTTGAGAAGGAAGTTTTATCAGTATAAGATCAGTGTGATCTTTGAGTTGGTTGTGGTTTTCAGTGGCTTTTTTTTTTTTTTGCTTTTAAATTATAAATTAGTTCATTTGGTATCATCGTTATCAATTTACAGTGGCCTTGTGTCATGTACATTTAACTTATGCTAATTTAACTATAAATATTTGCTTAAAAATAATTAACAGTATAGATATATTTTTTCCACGCAACATTCTCCTAAACAAGTCAGACTTATGTTAACCAGACTTCTGGTGTTCAACCAAGGAAATAGCAGTCTCTTCCAACACTACGAGAAAAACTGGCAGCGTTGGCCTTTGTGGGAGAAAATGCAATACTCAGAAACCCATATACGTGCTGTACTGTGTAGTCTATTTACGTAATTTTCAGGGATAATTTTGTCTTAACCTTAGCCTTGATCTTAGAAGCCCTGCATAAAAGGTGATGCCAAGCGGTTTTCTGTGAATTCTTTGGCCAGATCTACAGGGTGTAGTGATATGCTTTCTTATCAGCAGCACTGGGGGATTATAATTTTTTAATAATGAGAATTTAAGTTAGGTATGCTTTGGTGTTCAAGCATGACCCAATGTCAGTAGATGTGTATTTTCACCCTCCATTTGTTTGTACAGTGACAGTCCATTTTTGTCATTGACTTTGTTCTCTGTTGGGAAGTAGTAATGGTTGAGAAATGTGAACTGTGTTAAATAAACTGGAGAGCCACTGGTTTAAAACAAAGCAGTCTTTCCTTCCCAGAGGTGGGAGTCCCCAGGAGTAGTGATATGTTGTTCACTTCTGAACATTCATCCAACTGATCGGTGATAGAATTAAGTCCCTATTCTTCTTCTTCTAGTATGAAGGCTTCTCACTGAAACTGCAAGGCACTTATGGGGCACTTTGACTCCATCAAACTAATGAGAAGAACATTAAGAGCCCAATGGATGGTTGGCCAAAGGACTCAAATGGGCAATTTACGAAGGAGAGAACTAACTAGTAAAAAGCCATGGGAAAACACTGAATATACCTACTATTCACAGACTCACAAATTAAAACGTGATCATTTATCTTATTAAGTTGGTGAAACAAAAAATGCATAACATACCCCATGCTGCAAAGTCATAGTAACCTGGTGCGTTTGGACCACCACATTGCTGGCGCTCTTGTGCAAAAGTGTACATCTCCTTTGAAAAGCACTTTGGCAAGATTATCAAGATCTACAAAAATGTTCTTACCCTTTCATTCAGTTCCTGGAATATTGTTCTCTGGGAAATGGTTTATCCCTAGGAAATTGAAATTATGGGTGAGAATATTCAGCCAGCATTATTTAAATTCTGAAATCCTCAGAATGACTTCGAAGGTCCAACGGCAGGAAAATCGTTATGTAAGCCATGGTTTATCCATTAGAAGAAATTATATGTAGCCATTTAGTGTATACAAAGGTTTTATAGCAAAGTGAAAGAAGGTTATGCTAGGTTAAGTGAAAAAAAGGTACAAAATTAAATGTACCCTACAATTAGAACAATGTTAAATACGCTATAACTAAGGTAAAACCCAAATGTTATTTGTTGAAGGGTAAAGAGTTTATAGATGCATTTTCTATTTTTTTGGTTTATAATTAAGAGCTTCATCAAAGTAAAGAGAAAATTAAAGAATTAGATAAGGCTATGGTAGGATGAAAATGAAATGCTGGGATGATGATTTTATTTTGAATCCAAGGGAATGTGTCAGCTCCTTTGGTGTGCCGCCTGCTTCTGCTAGCAATTCATTTGCTGTTTAAGTGGATATTGCTTTCCTAGATGCCCAGGTATGAATGAGAAGTAATTTTGGTAGTTAAATGAACATGTTTAGGCCATATTTTATTTTATTTTATTTTTTAACTTCTTTATTGGAGTATAATTGCTTTACAAGGGTGTGTTAGTTTCTGCTTTGTAACAAAGTGAATCAACTATACATGTACATATATCCCCATATCTCCTCCCTCTTGCGTCTCCCTCCCTCCCACCCTCCCTATCCCACCCCTCTAAGTGGTCACAAGGCACCTAGCTGATCTCCCTGTGCTATGGGGCTACTTCCCACTAGCTATCTATTTTACGTTTGGTAGTGTATATATGTCCATGCCACTCTCTCACTTTGTCACAGCTTACCCTTCCA
>NC_041224.1:23471985-23513467 GCF_002837175.3 Physeter macrocephalus | reverse complement strand
TACATGACTCTTTTTGAATTATGGTTTTCTCAGGGTATATGCCCAGTAGTGGGATTGCTGGGTCGAATGGTATAGTTCTATCTTTAGTTTTTTAAGGAACCTCCATACTGTTCTCCATAGTGGCTGTATCAATTTACATTCCCACCGACAGTGCAACAGTGCCATATTTTAAAGCTCAAGTTCCATCTGCTGAGTGTGTCTGTTTTTGCGAAGGTATTTATTGCAGCTTCCTTTCTCTATTGAGAATACAAGCCAGAGGACCATGTAGAAATAGGTTTTCTTTCTTAAGTAATTTAGAGTAAATCTTTGAATCATCAACTATTTTGATTCTTACTCCTCATTTTGGATCGTTTTCATAATCCTGTTTGCAAAAGTCTGTCCTACCTTTGATATGTAATTGGTGTATTAGTGACTGATGCTTTTTAGCAAAGTATTTACTACATTTTTTCTATAGTACACGTCTCTCAAAGATATTCAATCCTCACTAAATAACTAAGATCACACGTTTTTGGATGAAGGTTGAAATCTGCATAAATGCTTATTCATGCAGCGTAAGTGGGTCTTGGCCAACAAATAGGCATATCTATTCCATATATTGGTGACCTCTCAGTTACGTTTTTTATTTGTACATATTTTCCTTACTCTTCTAGAAGAACTTAAAGTGACTTTATAGAGAAAGTGTTACTTTGAGAAAAATATATGGAATCTTTCGATCGCTGTTTTTTTTTTTTCCTTTAGTGAGGAACCATCTTATGAGCCATTAGCAGTGTATTTTCTGCATTTTTGTTTGTGTTTGGCGAGGATTAGTTGGGTCAGCAGGCAAAATGGTCACTCACAGCTTGGTGAGTTTTTTCATTTAAGTTTACATCTACTGAAGAGCCTCCTCGTTAAATGAAATTTGCTTCCTGGAAGATGAGGAGGAGAAGTGTAGAGGAGCTAAGCTCTGCTGAGGGCGGATTCTTTCCTGAGTCTCTTCAAATCTTCCTCTTTAATTTGGTTTCTTTGGTTCTTTACTCATGGAGTCTCTTTGTGTGAGAAATGAGAAAACAGGAAACCCCATCTACTGAGTCACCCAGTGTTTGTTGAGCGCTTACTTGGTACCAGGTAGCATGTAAGGTGCTGAGAGACACATGGTATCCTAGCACTTGAGTATTTTAGAGGATATTTTAGAAAATAAGGTTAATCGCTGCTTTGGATTGTAATCATTGGCATATTACAAGGCCTAAGTTTGGAAAATTAGCGTGGGGTACTTACACTAACCTTATAAATATAACATTGTTGTGAAGAAAATCTCCTTGAGGGATCCTTACCGGATCTCTTCCCCCTTCATCCAGAAGCTTACTTGAGTTGGGTGGCTTGAGTACCAACTTAGAAGAAATACTTCCATTGCAGCTTTCAGCAGTCATCACTTACTCTGCAGTGTATTTACCTACCGGGCTTGTCGTGTTAAAAGGATTCACAATACAGTCATTACCCTGACGGAACTCACCAACAGGACAGGAGAAGAAGGAAAAGTGAATGTCTGTGAACATGAATTCTTCAGGGACACAGAGAGCTTTGGCCCCATGGAGGAGGTGGGACTTGGCTTTGGAGATGGGACCTTGTTAGAGTAACAGATTCCAGGCCAGGAGACAAGTCTGAGCAACGAGGACTCTGCAGGGTATCATGAAGTTTACTTACAGCAGGTGGGCTGGTGCACAGAGGGCGCTGTCGGCCATCTTGGGAGGTGAGGTGGGAGAGACCTACCTGCATGGCAGGCTGCATAGGCAGACATGGGCGTTTCTCCCTTATCCCCTAAGAAATGCGATCCTGTGAGGTTTTGACTAGGTGAGATTCCTGATGATATCTGAGGAAGGCTGTGGGCAGGGACCTGTAGGGTTATCTCAGTTGCAGAGGGGATAAACAGAGGCCCTGGGGGAACGCGTGTTACATTAGGGTAGTGAGTGATGAGCATCTGGAAGATGCCCGTGCGAATAGAAAGGGCTAATGCGAGGGACATGATCCTTCTTTGGATACAACGTGAGAGGAAGGAGGCAGAGATGGCACGCTGAGTTTAGGCACTGAGACACGGAGATAGAGAATTATTCAGCCATAACTCGATTCCAGGTCAGCAATCATCTTTGTAACCTTGCGTGTCAATTTTCTCATCTGTAGACTACAGAATTAACCTGCAGGTTCCCTTAAACTTGGAAGTGTACTGATTATCCACTTCTGTGTAATCACACATCTTATTTTCTGAGGATGGCCCTGGCTTTTAGTCAAGGATAATTTCAAGCCCCTGCGCTTTGGTGTGCACATTTTGTCAATGGGATACTCCAGTAAGACTTGGGATTTTATCACTGCCACATGTGGGAGGCCTGGTTTCATGAGTTATACTGTTTTTCTGTTGATATTTCATTACATTGTTTTCTGTGGGTGTGTTTTTTTAAAATTAATTAATTAAGTTTTGTATTGGCCTTGCCGTGCTGCCTGCGGGATGTTAGTTCCCCGACCAAGGGTCGAACCTGTGCCCCCTGAAATGGAAGTGTGGAGTCTTCACCACTGGACCACCAGGGAGGTCCCTTTTTTCTGTGTTTTTAAATGCCATTCTCCTCTAGAGCAGTGCTCCTTCAGCTTTCACCTGCACACCGGCGAACCTGTGAAAATGCAGACCCTGGTTCAGCAGGTCCGAGGTGGGGACTGAGAGTCTCCACTTCAGACAAGATCCCAGGCAGTGCAGATGGTGCTGGACCTTTGATGATCAGGAGCAGCAAGGCTCTGCTAGAAGGGTGATTCTACTTAAATTGCATGCTTTGAAAACGGATTTAATTATTGATGGTGGGAAGGAACTCCACTGCTTCAGGTTTTTAGTGGTATTTAAATATTGCTGAGAAGGCAGATTTCATTTGCACCCTGCTTTCCATATTGCTGAATATCAGACAGAATCTCTCCTACTTCCCTTCTAGAGCTTGCATTATAGAAATATTAATAATTAGAAGAAGTTTCACGTATTAAAATAAACTCGACATTTGAATAGTGATACTTTCTACTGTTGAAGAAACCTACGTTGCTTAATAATGGCTGCAAAATATAGAATGTTTGCAAATGACTTTCTGCAATCTGCAATTCAGAGCAGACCCAAGAAAAATTAGCAGGGTTTATTCTGATAGTTTCAAATAAAATCGCTTCCTTTTATTTTGAATCGTGACAGCACTGTGGAATAAAATGTCCTGTGAAAAATATTGGAATTAGGTTAGTGAAATTTGAAACATCACTGTGTATCTGTCATATTTTGGTGCCAAATGATTTGAAGCAAAAGTGATTTTAACTGCTTAAGAAGGTAATCGTGAATAGAGAATGAAATTTGTCTTTGGGAGGTTGGC
This sequence comes from Physeter macrocephalus, assembly GCF_002837175.3. Taxonomy (NCBI): domain Eukaryota; kingdom Metazoa; phylum Chordata; class Mammalia; order Artiodactyla; family Physeteridae; genus Physeter; species Physeter macrocephalus. The sequence goes on along the minus strand of NC_041224.1, from coordinate 23,510,105 downwards.
TCCTGATTTTATTATCTCTTTTAGAGAAATATCTATAAATAGGCATTTTAAATAAAGGGAAGTACAGAGAAATCAATTGAAAAAAACAGGGTTACAAAAGCATTAAATTAGTCCCGTTTCTAGCATCCATTTTTATTGAGTTGCCCATGTGTTTTATAAAAACTTATCTGTTTATTGCTTAATTGCTAACATTTAAGGTACTTTATATACATGTTATATATATATTACATATATATTTATATATATATAATTTTTAATGTATTGGTAGTCTACCTTAAAAAGGCTGGCGTTATAAAATTGATATCTGCTTTTTATTGTATTAAGAATTCTTCGACTTCCCTGGTGGTGCAGTGGTTAAGAATCCACCTGCCAATGCAGGGGACATGGGTTCAAGCTTTTGTCCAGGAAAATCCCACATGCCACGGAGCAGCTAAGCCCGTGCGGTGCAACTACTGAGCCTGTGCTCCAGAGCCCGTGAGCCACAACTACTGAGCACACCTGCCGCAACTACTGAAGCCGGCACGTGTAGAGCCCGTGCTCCGTAACAAGAGAAGCCACCGTAATGAGAAGCCTGCGCACCACAACAAAGAGTAGCCCCCGCTTGCTGTAACTAAAGAAAGCCCGTACGCAACGAAGACCCAATGCAGCCATAGATAGACAAATAAATAAATAAATTTAAAAAAGATTCAGCCACAAATACATAAACAAAATTTAAAAAAGAATCATGGGTAATTAAGCATTCACTATAAATGAGGGTACAAACTGATTTAAAAGAAAAAAAAGAATTCTTAAGGATGTGCATGTCAAAACTTGAACTGTGTTCTTGATGTGTGGAGTTGTAGCTCCATTTCTGAAAAGGAAATAAAACATTTTGAAGTTCTGATAATAAATCACTTGGATGATTTCCCATTCACATTTTTAATATAATTGAATCTCTCAGGGAGCAACTTGATTTTTACCAACTTTAGTGTAATTTCCTTTGTTCAAACATCTAGTGTAGTTACGTTCATCCTGGCTGTAAAGAGTTACTGGCTCAGGTTGTTCGTGTCCTCCGCTCATAGTGGCAACAACAAGACAATATGTATCCCTACGTTAAATGTAGTGAAGACATTCCTGCCACTCCAGTTCTGTTAGCACTGGCAGCTGCTCGTGGACCAGCCGGCCTGCCAACCGCTTTAGCCACTGCTTCAGTAGCAAACGTGGGAAATTTTGCCCCAACCCAGAGGGTTTGAAAGATTAGCTGCCTTGAGAGGATGGGCTTCAAACCTGGTAACATGCACCACGCAAAATCTGGTTTTATCTTCGGATCCTGTTTATATCCAACTCTATTCACTTGGTTTATTCGTTAGATTCACCCGGGCCTGAGGCATTATAATCTGATGGGTATATTTCTGCTGTAGACCGGACCAAGGCCTTACAGAGTTGTTGGAAAAAGCAGAAACCCTTAGAGGCGCGTCCTTGTGCTTTGCTAGCGGGGAGTAAGAAAGGCAGTCACGCCTTCCAGATTGAAAAACTTCCTTGGTATTTGGTTCCACTTCTTACCACTGTCAAGAGCTGACCTGAACTTGTTTATAGGTGTGACCCACCTTTGTTGGCTTATCCTGTGAGCTGTTAGGAAATAGTGTCATTTTAATTTGCTCTCTTTCTGTGAAGCTCCATTAAACAAGGTCTGAGCTCACCCCGTGGAAAAACTGCTTTGTTTCTGCCTAAAAGGACAGGGCGTTCATTTCTATCAGATTGGTTCTTTTATATATACCAGCCTGGGCATGTGTGTGTCTTTGCCTAAACACCTATTGCTTCATGAGATACACCACAGAATTGAAAGAGGCAGTGAAAAGTGTTCCTTGGCTGGCATTAGAACCAGACACCACCACCAAGAAAAAGGCAGCAAGTGTTTGTAAGACTTACATGGGTGGGACTGGCTGAGGTTATTTTTCTTTCTCAGTCCTGTGTAATTAGTTTTTGCTTTAGAAGATTATTTTGCGCTAACAACATGCGGACAGATGTACCCTGCTAGTTGCACGGCAACCGTCTTGATAGTGGTGGTGAAGGGAGCAGCAAATGTCCACGGTGTTCGCCCACGTGCCAGGCACAGTGGTACACACGGGGGATCCTGTCAATCTCACAGCCATCCCGTCTGGTGGGTGCGATCATTGCTGTTGTCCACAGGAAATGAACGCAGGAGGCTGAGTGATACTAAGTCCAGTAGCGGGGATGGGCTGAGCTGTGCTGTGCCTGCCTTCGGGGAACCTGCCTTGGCGAATGGCTTCGGCGCTGCTGTGCTTTGTCCGCATTTGCTTTCAGACGCCAGGACTTTTCTTTTTTTTTTTTTTTTGAAAACATCTTTATTGCAGTATAATTGCTTTACAATGGTGTGTTAGTTTCTGCTTTATAACAAAGTGAATCAGCTATAGATATACATGTATCTCCATATGTCCTCCCTCGTGCATCTCCCTCCCACCCTCCCTATCCCACCCCTCTAAGTGGTCACAAGGCACCTAGCTGATCTCCCTGTGCTATGCGGCTGCTTCCGACTAGCTATCTGTTTTACGTTTGGTAGTGTATATATGTCCATGCCACTCTCTCACTTCGTCACTGCTTACCCTTCACCCTCCCCATGTCCTCCAGTCCATGCTCTAGTAGCTCTGTGTCTTTATTCCTGTCTCACCCCTAGGTTCTTCATGACTTTTTTTTTTCCCTTAGCTTCCATATATATGTGTTAGCATACGGTATTTGTTTTTCTCTTTCTGACTTACTTCACTCTGTATGACAGACTCCAGGTCCATCCACATCACTACGAATAACTCAATGTCATTTCTTTTTATGGCGGAGTAATATTCCATTGTATATATGTGCCACATCTTCTTTATCCATTCATCTGTTGATGGACACTTAGGTTGCTTCCATGTCCTGGCTATTGTAAATAGAGCTGCAGTGAACATTTTGGTATACATGACTCTTTTTGAATTATGGTTTTCTCAGGGTATATGCCCAGTAGTGGGATTGCTGGGTCGAATGGTATAGTTCTATCTTTAGTTTTTTAAGGAACCTCCATACTGTTCTCCATAGTGGCTGTATCAATTTACATTCCCACCGACAGTGCAACAGTGCCATATTTTAAAGCTCAAGTTCCATCTGCTGAGTGTGTCTGTTTTTGCGAAGGTATTTATTGCAGCTTCCTTTCTCTATTGAGAATACAAGCCAGAGGACCATGTAGAAATAGGTTTTCTTTCTTAAGTAATTTAGAGTAAATCTTTGAATCATCAACTATTTTGATTCTTACTCCTCATTTTGGATCGTTTTCATAATCCTGTTTGCAAAAGTCTGTCCTACCTTTGATATGTAATTGGTGTATTAGTGACTGATGCTTTTTAGCAAAGTATTTACTACATTTTTTCTATAGTACACGTCTCTCAAAGATATTCAATCCTCACTAAATAACTAAGATCACACGTTTTTGGATGAAGGTTGAAATCTGCATAAATGCTTATTCATGCAGCGTAAGTGGGTCTTGGCCAACAAATAGGCATATCTATTCCATATATTGGTGACCTCTCAGTTACGTTTTTTATTTGTACATATTTTCCTTACTCTTCTAGAAGAACTTAAAGTGACTTTATAGAGAAAGTGTTACTTTGAGAAAAATATATGGAATCTTTCGATCGCTGTTTTTTTTTTTTCCTTTAGTGAGGAACCATCTTATGAGCCATTAGCAGTGTATTTTCTGCATTTTTGTTTGTGTTTGGCGAGGATTAGTTGGGTCAGCAGGCAAAATGGTCACTCACAGCTTGGTGAGTTTTTTCATTTAAGTTTACATCTACTGAAGAGCCTCCTCGTTAAATGAAATTTGCTTCCTGGAAGATGAGGAGGAGAAGTGTAGAGGAGCTAAGCTCTGCTGAGGGCGGATTCTTTCCTGAGTCTCTTCAAATCTTCCTCTTCAATTTGGTTTCTTTGGTTCTTTACTCATGGAGTCTCTTTTTGTGAGAAATGAGAAAACAGGAAACCCCATCTACTGAGTCACCCAGTGTTTGTTGAGCGCTTACTTGGTACCAGGTAGCATGTAAGGTGCTGAGAGACACATGGTATCCTAGCACTTGAGTATTCTAGAGGATATTTTAAAAAATAAGGTTAATCACTGCTTTTGGATTGTAATCATTGGCATATTACAAGGCCTAAGTTTGGAAAATTAGCGTGGGGTACGTACACTACCCTTATAAATATAATATTGTTGTGAAGAAAATCTCCTTGAGGGATCCTTACCGGATCTCTTCCCCCTTCATCCAGAAGCTTACTTGAGTTGGGTGGCTTGAGTACCAACTTAGAAGAAATACTTCCATTGCAGCTTTCAGCAGTCATCACTTACTCTGCAGTGTATTTACCTACCGGGCTTGTCGTGTTAAAAGGATTCACAATACAGTCATTACCCTGACGGAACTCACCAACAGGACAGGAGAAGAAGGAAAAGTGAATGTCTGTGAACATGAATTCTTCAGGGACACAGAGAGCTTTGGCCCCATGGAGGAGGTGGGACTTGGCTTTGGAGATGGGACCTTGTTAGAGTAACAGATTCCAGGCCAGGAGACAAGTCTGAGCAACGAGGACTCTGCAGGGTATCATGAAGTTTACTTACAGCAGGTGGGCTGGTGCACAGAGGGCGCTGTCGGCCATCTTGGGAGGTGAGGTGGGAGAGACCTACCTGCATGGCAGGCTGCATAGGCAGACATGGGCGTTTCTCCCTTATCCCCTAAGAAATGCGATCCTGTGAGGTTTTGACTAGGTGAGATTCCTGATGATATCTGAGGAAGGCTGTGGGCAGGGACCTGTAGGGTTATCTCAGTTGCAGAGGGGATAAACAGAGGCCCTGGGGGAACGCGTGTTACATTAGGGTAGTGAGTGATGAGCATCTGGAAGATGCCCGTGCGAATAGAAAGGGCTAATGCGAGGGACATGATCCTTCTTTGGATACAACGTGAGAGGAAGGAGGCAGAGATGGCACGCTGAGTTTAGGCACTGAGACACGGAGATAGAGAATTATTCAGCCATAACTCGATTCCAGGTCAGCAATCATCTTTGTAACCTTGCGTGTCAATTTTCTCATCTGTAGACTACAGAATTAACCTGCAGGTTCCCTTAAACTTGGAAGTGTACTGATTATCCACTTCTGTGTAATCACACATCTTATTTTCTGAGGATGGCCCTGGCTTTTAGTCAAGGATAATTTCAAGCCCCTGCGCTTTGGTGTGCACATTTTGTCAATGGGATACTCCAGTAAGACTTGGGATTTTATCACTGCCACATGTGGGAGGCCTGGTTTCATGAGTTATACTGTTTTTCTGTTGATATTTCATTACATTGTTTTCTGTGGGTGTGTTTTTTTAAAATTAATTAATTAAGTTTTGTATTGGCCTTGCCGTGCTGCCTGCGGGATGTTAGTTCCCCGACCAAGGGTCGAACCTGTGCCCCCTGAAATGGAAGTGTGGAGTCTTCACCACTGGACCACCAGGGAGGTCCCTTTTTTCTGTGTTTTTAAATGCCATTCTCCTCTAGAGCAGTGCTCCTTCAGCTTTCACCTGCACACCGGCGAACCTGTGAAAATGCAGACCCTGGTTCAGCAGGTCCGAGGTGGGGACTGAGAGTCTCCACTTCAGACAAGATCCCAGGCAGTGCAGATGGTGCTGGACCTTTGATGATCAGGAGCAGCAAGGCTCTGCTGGAAGGGTGATTCTACTTAAATTGCATGCTTTGAAAACGGATTTAATTATGGATGGTGGGAAGGAACTCCACTGCTTCAGGTTTTTAGTGGTATTTAAATATTGCTGAGAAGGCAGATTTCATTTGCACCCTGCTTTCCATATTGCTGAATATCAGACAGAATCTCCCCTACTTCCCTTCTAGAGCTTGCATTATAGAAATATTAATAATTAGAAGAAGTTTCACGTATTAAAATAAACTCGACATTTGAATAGTGATACTTTCTACTGTTGAAGAAACCTACGTTGCTTAATAATGGCTGCAAAATATAGAATGTTTGCAAATGACTTTCTGCAATCTGCAATTCAGAGCAGACCCAAGAAAAATTAGCAGGGTTTATTCTGATAGTTTCAAATAAAATCGCTTCCTTTTATTTTGAATCGTGACAGCACTGTGGAATAAAATGTCCTGTGAAAAATATTGGAATTAGGTTAGTGAAATTTGAAACATCACTGTGTATCTGTCATATTTTGGTGCCAAATGATTTGAAGCAAAAGTGATTTTAACTGCTTAAGAAGGTAATCGTGAATAGAGAATGAAATTTGTCTTTGGGAGGTTGGCTCCTGATTTTATTATCTCTTTTAGAAAAATATTTATAAATAGGCATTTTAAATAAAGGGAAATATAGAAAAATCAATTTAAAAAAAAAGCTTACAAAAGCATTAAATTAGTCCAATTTCTAGCATCCATTTTTATTGAGTAGCCCGTGTGGTCTGGAACAACTTATCTGTTTATTGCTTAATTGCTAACATTTAAGGTACTTTATATATACATATATTATATATATATTTTACATATATATATTAGTGTATTGGTAGTCTACCTTAAAAAGGCTAACCTTATTAAATTGATATCTGTTTTTTATTGTGTTAAGAATCTTCGACTTCCCTGGTGGCGCAGTGGTTAAGAATCCACCTGCCAATGCAGGGGACATGGGTTCAAGCTTTTGTCCAGGAAAATCCCACATGCCACGGAGCAGCTAAGCCCGTGCGGTGCAACTACTGAGCCTGTGCTCCAGAGCCCGTGAGCCACAACTACTGAGCACACCTGCCGCAACTACTGAAGCCGGCACGTGTAGAGCCCGTGCTCCGCAACAAGAGAAGCCACCGTAATGAGAAGCCTGCGCACCACAACAAAGAGTAGCCCCCGCTTGCTGTAACTAAAGAAAGCCCGTACGCAACGAAGACCCAATGCAGCCATAGATAGACAAATAAATAAATAAATTTAAAAAAGATTCAGCCACAAATACATAAACAAAATTTAAAAAAGAATCATGGGTAATTAAGCATTCACTATAAATGAGGGTACAAACTGATTTAAAAGAAAAAAAAGAATTCTTAAGGATGTGCATGTCAAAACTTGAACTGTGTTCTTGATGTGTGGAGTTGTAGCTCCATTTCTGAAAAGGAAATAAAACATTTTGAAGTTCTGATAATAAATCACTTGGATGATTTCCCATTCACATTTTTAATATAATTGAATCTCTCAGGGAGCAACTTGATTTTTACCAACTTTAGTGTAATTTCCTTTGTTCAAACATCTAGTGTAGTTACGTTCATCCTGGCTGTAAAGAGTTACTGGCTCAGGTTGTTCGTGTCCTCCGCTCATAGTGGCAACAACAAGACAATATGTATCCCTACGTTAAATGTAGTGAAGACATTCCTGCCACTCCAGTTCTGTTAGCACTGGCAGCTGCTCGTGGACCAGCCGGCCTGCCAACCGCTTTAGCCACTGCTTCAGTAGCAAACGTGGGAAATTTTGCCCCAACCCAGAGGGTTTGAAAGATTAGCTGCCTTGAGAGGATGGGCTTCAAACCTGGTAACATGCACCACGCAAAATCTGGTTTTATCTTCGGATCCTGTTTATATCCAACTCTATTCACTTGGTTTATTCGTTAGATTCACCCGGGCCTGAGGCATTATAATCTGATGGGTATATTTCTGCTGTAGACCGGACCAAGGCCTTACAGAGTTGTTGGAAAAAGCAGAAACCCTTAGAGGCGCGTCCTTGTGCTTTGCTAGCGGGGAGTAAGAAAGGCAGTCACGCCTTCCAGATTGAAAAACTTCCTTGGTATTTGGTTCCACTTCTTACCACTGTCAAGAGCTGACCTGAACTTGTTTATAGGTGTGACCCACCTTTGTTGGCTTATCCTGTGAGCTGTTAGGAAATAGTGTCATTTTAATTTGCTCTCTTTCTGTGAAGCTCCATTAAACAAGGTCTGAGCTCACCCCGTGGAAAAACTGCTTTGTTTCTGCCTAAAAGGACAGGGCGTTCATTTCTATCAGATTGGTTCTTTTAAATATACCAGCCTGGGCATGTGTGTGTCTTTGCCTAAACACCTATTGCTTCATGAGATACACCACAGAATTGAAAGAGGCAGTGAAAAGTGTTCCTTGGCTGGCATTAGAACCAGACACCACCACCAAGAAAAAGGCAGCAAGTGTTTGTAAGACTTACATGGGTGGGACTGGCTGAGGTTATTTTTCTTTCTCAGTCCTGTGTAATTAGTTTTTGCTTTAGAAGATTATTTTGCGCTAACAACATGCGGACAGATGTACCCTGCTAGTTGCACGGCAACCGTCTTGATAGTGGTGGTGAAGGGAGCAGCAAATGTCCACGGTGTTCGCCCACGTGCCAGGCACAGTGGTACACACGGGGGATCCTGTCAATCTCACAGCCATCCCGTCTGGTGGGTGCGATCATTGCTGTTGTCCACAGGAAATGAATGCAGGAGGCTGAGTGATACTAAGTCCAGTAGCGGGGATGGGCTGAGCTGTGCTGTGCCTGCCTTCGGGGAACCTGCCCTGGCGAATGGCTTCGGCGCTGCTGTGCTTTGTCCACATTTGCTTTCAGACACCAGGACGATTTTTTTTTGTTATTTATTTATTTATTTATTTATTTATTTATTTATTTATTTATTTATTTATTTATTTATTTATTTATTTATTTATTTATTTATTTATTTATTTATTTATTTATTTATTTATTTATTTATTTATTTATTTATTTATTTATTTATTTAACCCGGTCCCCCTGCATCGGCAGGCGGACGCGCAACCACTGCGTCACCAGGGAAGCCCTGTAATTTATTTTTAAATGAAGTACAGTTGAATTACAATGTTGTGTTAATTATTGGTGTACAGCAAAGTGACTCAGTTATACACATATGTACGTTATTTTTCATGTTCTTTTTCATTATGGTTTATCACAGGATACTGAATAGAGTTCACTGTGCGATACAGTAGGACCTTGTTGTTTATCCCGGAACATTTTAATGAAAGGAGTGCAAACTTTTAAAAACCATTATGAATTTACTTACGTGTAGTTTCTTGAGGAAAACGTGAATGCTCACATGTTTTACAGTGAGATTTTTAATACCAGGTCTTCCTCCCTCCCTTCTTTCCCTCCTTTTCATCTCCCAGAGCACTTGAACTTCATTCCAGAAGAACCTCATAGACTTTTAGGGTTTTGAGTTCCCAGAGGAATGTCACAAAAACTCCCCCAATCCAGTGATGTTAGACCTTGAAGGTCATGGCAAATCCATGGCCTCTCCTTGCTATACCTCAGCTTTCCAGTCTGGTGGATCCTGAGAACAGGTCGTATGCTCTCTGTCTGGAGTCCCCACGTAACCTCAGTCACTGCAGGCGCCACCACTAGGACATTGAAACTGGAACTTGACATGCAGTTTATTCGTCCCCTCTAATTTACTGTCAAAGCAGACATTCTGCGTTAGGTTCCTGTGGTCCAGAGGGTGAGTCATCTGTCCGCAGTTACATACCTGGTAAGTGGCAGGCGAGTCTGGAGTCCCCGTCTAGTGCTTTCCACTCTGGTAGGCCGCCCTGCTCCTCTGAGAGTGAGCTCCAGTCCTGTGACGCACCTGCTCAAAAACGTCTGTGCCTCTCTTTTACCTACAAGCCGTTCCTCCTGACACTCAGGGCCTCTGTAATGAAAAGTTGGGTGAAGGATGATTTATCAAGTCCAGGTAAGCCATTCTGTGCAGGCTGCTTAGCAGAGGTGACGGGATTAGTCAGAGGTCACAGCTCTGTCTTCAGAGAGTTTATAGGCTAGCTCAGGGCTAGAGGTATATAAGCTTAGTTCAGGAGTACCAGGCAAAAAGGGGTAGTTTCAATCAGAGGGAGAAAGTGCTTTTGCAGCTCAAAGGCATGAGAGATGATCATTGGTTGAGTACCAGGAGCGATGTTGGAGGGGAGATGGCATTGAGTGGAGCTTAATGGAAGAGCAGGTATGTGGCCATGTTGGCTGGGACAGCATGGCGAGCCACAGAGGTGACAGGATGGCTCATGTCTGAGGTGCAGGGAATATTTGGCTGAATAATGTAGCTGTAAGGTGGCAGAGGAGACGGAAAAATGGCATCATGTAATAGAGGGTCTTGAATGTCGGACCATCAGCTGATACTTAATTTAGGAAGTAATTGGGAGCCATTGAAAGTTCTTGAGTGGGGGAATTGAGTGATTGGGGCTGTATTTTAATAAGATAAAGCTGGCTTTGGTAGTAAGGGCGGATCAGAGCAGGGAACCTTCCCCTCCCCCCCAGCCTTTCCTCATTCTGAATTAATGCCACTTAGAAAAGAGCCACAGAGACTGAGCAGCTGGGGGGGTTACGTAAAGAGGCACTTAGGCCTCACACCCAATTTCAGACACAAATGGATGTTGTCAGTCTAGGAAGAGGGTGTGCTGGAGCAGAGCTAGCGCTCTCTGAAAATAAATGGCAGCAATCGTGCTGCTGAGGCTAGCGTCCCCCCTGTTAATTAGAAGGCACGTTGCAGGGAGCTGTCATTCTCAGGAGCGCGGAATGGTTGTGGGGTGTCGTGTGTGAAGTGCACGGACGTGTAAATGAAGAACACTGGATACAGTTTCATACAGAGAAAAAATGGACACTAAAGAGTTTTGTCTAATGTAACTCTTTAAAAGTCTCAGTAGTCAGTCTGTCAGGGTTAATGACTGTGCCGATGTATAACCTATTTTTTTTTTAAGACCTTTGGGTTATTTGGAGCATTTTGGTTGCTTTCTCATGGTATGTAAAGTGCTAAAAGTACTGTTCTATTTTTCAAATGGCAGAACTGAGAAACATTGAGGTCCCTTCATTTGTAAAATCCTTTTAGAGCTGAAGTATTTTAATGGAGAAGAGAGCAATTAATTCTGTTGTTGCTGTTTTCCTCAGTTAATCTCCATCAGCCTTTGGTTAAGCAGTCTTTTTTGACCGAACCCATCCTTCCCAAATGTCCCCTCCCCCCTCCTCCTTAGACACAGACTTACTCTGCCTCTTTCTCACCATCCCTCACCCAGCCCTGTTGCTCTTTAGCGATCCCATCGCATTTCCGGTGGCATTATACTGTTACATGTTGTTATACGCGTTCTTACCCACTCGTGTTCTTATCAGACCGCGGACTCCGTGAGAGCATAGCTCCTGTTCTTGCTCCGCCCCGGTGTGTATGTGCTTGACAGATGTCAGATAAATGGAGGAACTGATATGCACCTACAGTGAAGTTGGGGTGGGCTTTGGGGAGTAAGTTGAACTATTGTAATTGCTGGAATATATGCAAACAGCTTCAATATATGAGGGAGGTTGATACTGTTGTGACATCCTCTGCCTCATTTTTATAGATTAGAAGAGTGAGGCTTAGAGGTCACCCAGAGAATATCGGAGGATATGGAAAGGGCACTGATGGCCTCTTCATTTTCATACCTTAATGCTTGTGAGAAATCCTCGGATAGGTTCTTTTAAAGCACTCGTAGGATTCTCAGTGCCGTGTGAAGCACTGACGGGTACACGGTAAACGTTAGTCATGTGCTGGTCTTCGAGGGGCTGTCAGTGAAATGGTAGCGGAATACACAAATGCAGAACCCATACATTTACAGGAGGGCGTCCATGGTCCAGGCACAGTCTAGCTGAAGAATAGTTGATGACATTTCGGAGGGTGGGCAAGAGGTGGGCCAGCTCTCGTTCACCAGTTTAAAGACTGGCTTCTTCCGCATGGAGGCATAAACTTGAGTATGGTGGGGGGGGAGTCAGAATGAATGCAGGGCTGGCTGCGTCCTTCGGTGATGCCGAATTTTGTGTTCAGAGGCTTTCAGTTAAGCCAGTTGAAAGCTGTCTTTTAAGTGAGAACTTGGTTGTAGAGGTGGGTTAGTAAGTGGTGACAGAGTGGCTCAGGGTGGTGGTCCGAGAGCTGTGGTGTGCAGGGTCACTGGCAGAGCACGCGGTCGGTGCTGAGATTCAGCCGAGCCCCACACCTGTCGGACGGTGGCAGTGCCTACCTCGGAGCGCCAAGTGGGCCAGCTTGTTTTCTATGGGGAGTCAGGGTTTGTTGACGGCGACGTCAGATTGAGATCGAGATCGGGTGGGATGATGGAATTCATTTAGCTTTGGCAGGAGGCAGACGTCGAGGGAGTTTATTGAATATATTGATGGAAGGCTGGGAAGAGGAGGTGGTGAACGTGCGTGTTGTCAGGTTGGTGAGCAGCGAGGGCTGGGCACTGAGGTTGACGGTGAACTCGAGCTCAGCGCTGAGAACTGGGTGTTTACCTGTTTAGAGCTAAGGGAGTCACACCCGTCAGAGCTCTGTCTCGGTGCCGGCTGGAGCCACACCCCAACTGTGCTCACAGGTGGTGACATGTGTGCAGGGCTGCAGCCAGGGCTGGGAGCCAGGGACCAAGCTGTTTGAGAATAAAGGTGGACAAGGGCCAAGTCAGGGCTCCTTTCCCTTTTCCCTCTGTGGTGATGCTCTCAGAGAGACAGTTTCAGGGCTGTATGTGGTAAACTTGGATCTTGGAAGGTCCTTCGAGCACTGAAGTCCAGGGGAGTAATGCAGCTGGCAACATAAGGAGACGAGGTTGGTCAAGAGTTTCGAGGACCAAAACATTTGCATGTGCTTTAAAAAAAACAAATTCGGGCTTCCCTGGTGGCGCAGTGCTTGCGCGTCCGCCTGCCGATGCAGGGGAACCGGGTTCGCGCCCCGGTCTGGGAGGATCCCACGTGCCGCGGAGCGGCTGGGCCCGTGGGCCATGGCCGCTGAGCCTGCGCGTCCGGAGCCCGTGCTCCGCAACGGGAGAGGCCACAGCAGTGAGAGGCCCGCGTACCGCAAAAACAAAAACAAATTCATCCTTCTTACAGACAGATTGGAATCTCATCACTTAGCATTTTGTATTTTCATCTTTTTTGCTCTCATATTCTTATGAATTTGGAGGTCACACTAAGATGATTAGTTACTACTTTAAAAACATATTAATGTTTTCTTCTATTAATGTTATTTTAAACGTTCTTAATGGCTTACATATTTCTTTGTATGGCTATACTATTTACATAGCTTTTCTTCCTAGATATTTAAACTGTTTTTATAAATAACCCTGCGCCGAGCTTGTTTATATGTAAATACTTATCTAAATATCCAATATTGTCTTTAGATTCCAAAAGAAGAATTATTGGGTTAAAGGAAACAAACTGTCTATATTGCCATGTTGCTTTTTAGAAAGGCTGTAATTTTGTAGTCCCACCAGCATACCAACATTTATGAAAGTAAGGCTTCATTTCACCTTTATCTACTGAATTATATCATTTTAAAAATTTTGCTAAATTTATTCTGAAATAATAATGAAAAAGTCTGCTGTTGTCCTCTGCTTCCTGGAACTTTACCAAGGGAGGGTGTCCACTCCTGCACTTGTGTCCAGCAGTGTTTGGATTGCAACAGTAGCAGGAGTGGACGTGTTTGTCAACCAAAACCCCAAAGAGAGCTGGAGGCCACTCTTCAAGACGCTGCTTCTTGTAGTAACAAGAAGCCATTACTGGTCGCCTCTCATCAGCTCAGTTCACCGAGGTTGAATTAAAAAGACACGGAATCGGTTGACTTTCTCGGGTGCTCAGGTGTGCAGGAGCACTTCTTGAGGGCCTGTCTGTCACTCAGGCTCCCAGAGCTGCGTTTGTTCCTTGTTCCTTGTGCCCAGAGGAGCAAGGTGTGGCATTGACCACTCGCTGGGCTCCGCCTGCCCTTCTATCTCCTTATCCTGTTTCATTTTTCAGGGCCCTTCTTCCCAAATGAAATCATCTTACATCTTTGATTCTGTTTTGTCCCCTTAGAATCCAAGCTCTGTTATAACAAGCACTTGGTTTTTCTAGTTTGCGCTGTCCGCCCAGGATCTGGCCTGTAAGAGGTGCTGAGTGAGCCCCAGAGGCTCTCTGTTGCCCGTGGAAACAAGTGCAGACTGTCACCCCATCTTCGGTTTGCCCCATCGGCTTTCCTGGACCGTCTTCCTGAATGACACTGCCCTGCCTCCCATGTGCGCCCTGCCTGTGGTGCCCTGCAGCCTGGGGGCCTCCTTTCCCTGACTGCCTCCTTTCACATGGGGCCCGATGAGGACCTATTGAGTCTTTAGGGTCCAACTCAATGTTTTGTGGGTCTCCCCGATAGAAGCCTTTCCTCACATCCTAACTGGCTCTAGTGCTTGCTTTTCTGAACCCCTGAAAGTCATCCTCTGTCTTAAAAGTGCCTTCTAACCATGGGTGTGGTTGTGTCTGTCTTTGCGCCTTTGGGCTGGGGACCCGCTGCTCACCCAAGTTCCTGGCCCAGCAGCTGAAGGCCCACTGGACCTTTCACTCAAAGGTCTTTGTTTCCCAAACTGCTTTTTTTTTCCCCTCTGAAAATTTCTCAACATTTCTCATCTTACCTCTTCAGTGGTATATTTTTTGGTCAGTGAATTACTTAAAATATTACAGCCGGTAGGAATCTTGGCCAGTATCTAGTCTCATTAGAATATGTACCTTGTACTACGGTTTTTCCATTAACTTTTGCCCCAGGAGTTTCAGATCAGCTTTGGGGCTGGTAGCAAATGTAGATAATTGTTTCCTGATTAGGAATCAGATTTGACAGTTCCTATTGAAGTGTTTTGCTGTCTGGGATTTGAAGCAGATGGTCGCTTATGGCAGAACAGATGTCTGTGTGGAATCAGAGCATTTTAATCTGCTCTTGTACCTTGAGGTGTTTCCCTTGACAAATACCTACTTCTGACCTGCTTGTTTCAGCTTTGCGTGATTTTCCCTGCTAAGGGGCTACATAGATCCTTACAAAGAGGTCTGATAAAATAGGACAAATGAAACATAAGTAATTCAATATTGGTTAATCCACATGCTTATTCGAGTGCAAGTCCAATGTCTTGATTGACTGGGTAAGCGGCAATTTGTTGATAAACACTCCGTTAACATGAACTACTGTTTATAACACTAAAAAAGTCATTTCACTAAATACAGTTTGATTCTTCAGATTATCTGTTGAACTCAGGCTGTCGGTGGGCTGCCTGGTTTTGAAATTTAGCTCTGTCACTAAGACCTGTGTAGGCTGAGGCAATGACCACGCATTGCTGTGATTCAGTTTCCTGATCTGTAAAACGGGAGTGAGGGAGGGCGGCCATAATGGTATTGCTTTTAGGATTGAACGGGGGCTACATGAGTTCATGGGTGGAAAGTGCTGAGAGTGCTTCCTGGCTCACAATCACCACAGAGATGTTAGCTCCGTCACTGATATCATTAATGTACCATCACTGTCCTCATCTGAGAAATCAGAGCTCTCGCTGCCCATGTGCACAGTAGAGAGGCTGGAAGAAGGGCCAGATCTGAATAACGAGTGTCCAGCGAGACCTCTGCATGGTCTACCCAGCTTGGCTTTGTTTCTCTTTCAAAGGCGCTGGTTGTGCCAGCTGTTCCGTGGGATGTGTAATGTCTGTGGATGGTTTTAGTTTGAAAGTATAGGTTTTTGAGACTCACAGACAGAAAACTTGTGGTTTCCAGGGCCCGGAGGGAGGGCTGGACTGGGAGTTGGGCATTAGCAGATGCAAACTATTTTATATATATCTCTCTCTCTCTGTATATCTGAATCACTTCACTGTACACCAGAAACTAACACAACATTATAAATCAACTATACTTCAATAAAATAAATTGAAAAAAAAAAAGAAAGTATAGGTTTGGACATCTTGTTTAGGTTTGAGTCTTTACCCTCAGAGTGTTATATTATTCATTTTTGGATAGAGATGTTAAATAGAGGTATTAGAAAACCAGTGTGTCGAAGTTGAACTTTTCCAGGCCGTCTTCGCTCAATTTGCATGGTCACTGCATTCCTACAATATTGAGTGCCATTGAAACTGGGCAAAATACTGTGTAAGACGGATTTAAGCTCAAGGATCAGAAATTTATAAACAATTTGTTACTTACCTGAGTGTCTCGTGGGACCGTCAGAACCTGAAGATGATTTCTTCCCTCTGGGAGACTGTCCCCACATTGCAGGCTGTCTAGCTTCCCTGACCTCTGCCACTAAATGCCAGCAGTGCCCCAGCCGTGTGACAACAGAATTTCCAAAATGCTGCCAGGGAGTGGTACCTCCCCTTGGAGAACTACTGAGACAGAGGAAGAACAGTGAGTTCTCATGGCGGGATCTGTCCCTAGTGCCCATGTTGGAGAGAAAATGCTCAGGGTATGGAGTGTTGGTTTGAACCAGTCTGATAATATTGATGTTCTGATGTACAGTGTTTCTTCTTAAAAATATAATATACCCGAGGTGTATGTTGTGTTTGCACAGGACAGATGGAGTGCTCTGCAAGTGTGCCGCTTGCTAGGTGTGAGAGCTCGTGTTCTCTGGGAGCGCGGACCCCTGCCAGTCCCAGCGCCAATAGCTGCAGTTTCTTCATCAGCCACAAAATCCCTTTTCCCTATAGCCCAGTCTCTAATATATCAAAGCTACTTTGTGGAACATGAGAGCTTTCATCTTGTATCATATAGATGGAAAGAAACTTTACCAAAGTAAAATGTTTAGTCAGATAGGTTGCTAAGTGTTCTTGCGTTTTGGGACCTAATCTGTTATTGGGCTGAACTGGATGACTTTCAGGGTTAGAGGCAGAAACAGAAATTTCTGTTTTTATGATTTTCTTTTCTCAAGGTAAACTTGTTTCAATGTCATTAAAAGTATGAGTGTAAACGAAGGCATCAAAAGAGCCCTGTTGGGACTTCCCTGGTGGCGCAGTGGTTAAGAATCTGCCTGCCAGTGCAGGGGACACGGGTTCGAGCCCTGGTCCAGGAAGATCCCACATGCCGTGGAGCAACTAAGCCCGTGCGTCACAACTACTGAGCCCACATGCCACAACTACTGAAGCCCGCGCGTGTAGAGCCTGTGCTCCACAACAAGAGAAGCCACCGCAATGAGAAGCCCGCACACTGCAGAGAAGAGTAGCCCCCGCTCGCCGCAACTAGAGAAAGCCCGTGCGCAGCAACGAAGACCCAACACAGCCAAAAAAAAAAAAAAAAGCCCTGTTAAGTGAAATCGAGGTCTCTTTTGTGGGTGTGTGCACATATGCATGTATATGTTATGTGGATACATCTCATGGGTTCTCACGCAGTGTATACAAAGCTACCTACACATGTGGAAGCACTTTTTCACGCCCCATCCTTGAGACCTCTTTCTCCCTAGTTCCTTTATCATGGTATCCATAATTCCTTTGGTGGTAGCACTTTGTTTCTTTAAGACATCATGTTCTTAAATAGAAAGTAAATGTAAAAAAAAATGTATCATACATAATAAAAAATAAAAATAAAATTAAAATACTACAAAGATATTACAGAAGGAAGGCATGTATCTTTGCTTAGCATTGATTCTCCAGGGAAATCTACTCATTTAAGTGTCATGGGAGGAATGCTTGAATCATTTTATGCAACTTAGTAGGAGAAAAGTGCCATTATTTGCCTCTGGAAATCTCGTAGGAATTTTATAATTTGGCTATATTTCTAAAATGCTTCACTGATCATTTTCTTAGAGTTAAAGAATAATAAATCCTAATTGTTTAGTTTTAAACTACCCTAGATACTAAGATATGTGTGTAACTCTTTTTTTTAATGTTTGAAAAATAATAAATCCAAATTAGGATTCTTTTTTCAATAAGGTCAGATACTTGAATACATTTGTGCCTTAAAAAAAAAAAGATTGGTTGAACCTTATGCCCAAATAATGTTATCTCTTCTGTGATGGGCTCTATGTAAAAAAAGTATATTAATTATCTTATTTATATAATTTATCCATTGCAGTATAAAAATTATCCCCAAACGTAAAGGCTTAAAACCCTGGATGCTTATTAACTCATCGTTTCTGGGGGGCAGGACTTACGATGTGGCTAGGCTGGGTTTTTGGCTTATCTCTTATGGGGCTGCGGTCATCTGAAGGCGAGAGTGGGGTTGGGGAACCTGCTGAGGTTCACTCACGTGGCTGTTGGCAGGAGGCTTCAGTTCCTCACCATAGTGAGTGAGCACCTAATACAGGAACCACCTGCTTTTTATAACCTAATTTGGAAGTGACAGGCCCTCACTTCTGCTATATTCTCTTCATTAAAAGTAGATCACGGGGAAGCGATCACACAGGGGCCTGACAACTAGGAGGTGAAGATCACGGAAGGGGTGGGGTGGGGTGGGGTGGGGTGGGGGTTTGGAGGCTGCCTCCTGCATTACGTTTACTTATATAATATACAGTTTGCTGGAGCCTGGAATTACAGTGAGCTTGTTGAAACCTGAATACCTCATGGCAACGTGAAAGATTTTGATGGGTAAAGTTCTGTTTCTGCAAATGAATAAAGAAATCTCCAAGGAAAATGAAGGATTTTTAAAATTCATAAATGTTCTAAGCAGAAAGCTCAGTGGTGTATGCAGAGCTTCTCACTATATTAAAACATTACACCTTAAGACTCTTTTATTTCATATGTGAACTAAGTGACTTGGGAATTGCCACTGGGAGTGACCTTTCATTCAGTAATCCTCTCTAATATTAGTTTTTAACCTCAGCCTTATTATGCGGACTGAAATCCGTGTGCTTTAACATGTTGTTTGCTCAAAAGAATTTGCCTTGGTTTTGGGTGAGGAGTGATATTGGCTGGCTTAAACCAACTCTCTCAATTCTTTTTTTAGACTGATACTTTTTCTTTACCCTTTTTTCACTTGCTTTAACTTGGAATGTTTGATTGCTAAGTGTATCATCGTTAAATGAAATGTTTGAGGCAGAAAGTTCTAGAAGTTTCTTTTCCCTTTTTGTTGAGGTGCTGAATAGATGACAGTTTCTTGTGGAAATAACCTGGATGATTCTAACCAATGAGCTGATGTTTTCCTTAAGCAGGGCTGCTTGTGAAACAGCTCTCGAGTACATGGTATCTACTATTAAGTCTATTAATTGTAGACACTTAATATTTATTGGTTACATTTATACTTAGCTTTTCTTTGGAGGTGATAGGGCCAGTTAGGTCCTAAGTTTAGAGACTTGACAGTGTGACTAAAATCCACTGCCAAACCCTTGCTGTTCTTTTCTGTGCAGTAGTATATTTCTTTGGCTTCCTGTTTCTGGTCTCAGTATTGAGTCTTGATTAATGGAGGCAGTAATAAAGTATTTTCTCTTCATTTATTTCTGTTCTCACTTATCTTCAGTGCCTCTGATTCCATAGCTTTTCTTTTTCCCTTCCTGCTCTTCTTGGGCAGCAGTGAGTGGATCCAAAAGCATCCTTAATGTATCCTTTGTTTACATAACCTATTCTGACACAGAATTGAGTCTGTCATGACTCAATTTAGCTGTTTTTGTCACACCCATTATACAATGGGGGATTTCCAGTGTTGTTAAGCCCTCCTTGTCACCAGAGTCCAAGGTGTGCCTTTGAGGGGGCGGGGCTAGAACTCTCCAGGTCTTGCATTTTGGGTGGGAGCTGTTCTTAGGGATGTTTTTCTTCTGTGAATGAGTAACAGTGAAATTAATCCAAGCTCAGGGCTTAAATTAAAACACATTTACATATTTTACACTGTAAGTTGAAGGTCCGTGTACTTAGCTGCCCCAGTGACAAAATGATTCATCATTAGGTGTAGTTCTGCAGAGAGCATGGCATGACAGAGGAAAAAGGAGATTGCAGGTGCAACAGTACTCTGATTGAAATTCACTTGGCTTCTCTAATGTCCTTTGTTTCAAAACTACTCTCCTGCAGTTGAGCGTGAGATGTAGTGCAGTGTGGTGGGGAGACTTAGGAATGATGTAGGAATGATGTTCTGTCACTTCCCAGCTTCAGTACTTGGAAAAATTACTTCATCTCTCTGAACTTGGGTTTCCTCCTCTGTAAAATGAGGAGAATGCCAATCTCCTTGAGAGATTTGCTGGAGGTTCATAAGAATGTATGAAATAACATCTAGCACAGTGTGTGGTAATTGGTGGGTATTCCAAAACAGTTGGTGGGATTTTAAAACTCTTTTCCTTTATTCAGCTGACATTTCCTAGCCTGGCTCCTCCTGCATCAATGCTAAGACTAAGACCTGGGTTGTGTGAGGTTTTGTTAAAGTGGCCCATGTAGATGATGGTAACGTGTCCAGCACGGTCTAGGCAGCTACTGGATGACAGAGGAACGCTGAGTGCTAACAGAGGGGGCGGGAACAGATGTGATTTAGGAGTAAAGAGCAAGGTGGGCTCGTAACTGAGTTGACAGCAAGGAATCAGTTTAGGAAATTAGATTTCACGCCTCAAAACTTCACGTGTAGACAGGCGGCTTTGCCTTAAAAGAGAGAATTTTAGAACATCTTTGTGAAGCACCAGCAGCGAAGCCCTCCAGGTGTAAGGGCAAAATGAGGCATCGCATGTTGGGTATTTTACAGCATTTGTCAGAAAAAACGTGTGCCTTACGAGGGTAAGTGGAGACCAGAACCTTGGGCATGGTCTTAGTGTGTCCAGGGGAATTCGCAGTGGTTTTTAGGATATATTGTTTAAGAAAACAGATTGTTCCAGAGTCTCAGTGAGTGGATT
Organism: Physeter macrocephalus; assembly: GCF_002837175.3. Lineage (NCBI taxonomy): Eukaryota > Metazoa > Chordata > Mammalia > Artiodactyla > Physeteridae > Physeter > Physeter macrocephalus. Next base: position 23,489,542 of record NC_041224.1, on the reverse strand, counting down.
AGAAGATAGGAGATAAGGGGAGGTCCCTGAGCTCCCAGCTTCTGTGAATTTCCTTAACCAGATACTGTGATATGAGGATGCAAACTTTAAGGTTTTTCTTTTTTTTTAGTTTAGACTGTTGTTCAGTTAGGAAGTTCAGTCACGATCTCTATATTTGAATCTATCATGCAGACATCCCGGAAATACATATTTTTGAAATGATGAAGTTTTTTTTAACGTAAATGAAGGCTCAGAAGTAAAGAAAAGGATTCAGAATGGCATCATAGACTTCCAAAATGGCTTTGGATCACAAGGAAAACAAAACAAAACAAAACCAAACCCCCTAACATTGTACACTGCTAAGGAGGCAAAGGGAAATTTTCTTTCACAAATATTCAAGAAATCATGTCATTTATCTTGTTTAAAAGCCTCCTTTTGGGAGAACGACAGTACCTTTTTGTGACTTGAGTCTAAAACCTGAAACTAAGATTCATGCAGAAAGGCAAGTAGAAGAATAAAATTTCAAGAGGAGGATGGATTAGAAATGTACTCATCTATCTTCAACCTGACAGTCCTCTAGAAACTAGGAGCTTTGCGCTGTAAACAGTTTATTGGTTCAAAGGGACAGAAATCGTCTGAAAAAAGGTGAAGGAGGGGAAAGAGTACTGTTTACCTGCCCAGGGCTGTCAATCCAGATAGGACTCCAGTTCCTCTGCTGGTTTTACTTGACATCTTGTTGTGAGTCAGCTGCTAGCCTTCGAGCCCTCGGCGGTGACCTTGGTCATTTCCTCAGTCACGGGGAAGCTCTCCACCCCCAGCCCTAGAGCAAGAGGGGCCAGTGAGCAGAGTTCTCACCGTTCCCCTTGAGGCAGGTAAACACAGCCTGCCTTGAATCTTGAGATTAGCGGCTGTTTGATTCTGTTGATCTGTCATCATTTTGTCTGATCTGTGATTAGTTGATCAGCACGGAAAGGGGAAGCTGGAAAAAAGCGTGTTGTACATGGTTAGGGTGGGATGTTTTCTTTTTCCCATTCCTCACCTCAGCTCTCACTTTAACGACCATTCTTTGATCGTCCACATCCTTGAGGAGAGGCTGTTCTTAGGCGGCATTTGATTAGAAGACCGCTACGAAGTGGCTGCAGGTGCTGACACTGTGGAAGCTTGCTTAGGCACCTAAGATGCAGGTCTGGATCACAGTAGCATGGAGCCCAGACAGACCCTGACTAAGACCTCATGAGTGGCCAGCTGAGCCTCAGGAAGGGAGGACTCCCTGTGGAGGGTGTGTCCTTGCAGCTGGGCTGGCGCTACACCGGCGGTTCTTGGTGGAGCCGTCAGTCCCTCTGCCCGTGAAAACGTTTTGTCTTTGGCTCACACCGCTTGTTCTGAGGCCCTTGGAAAATGACAATAGCACCTTGATCGAAATTCTCAGCTTGTTCATAAACTTGGGGGATTTCTTGCATGTGGTCCTGCATCTGTGCAGTCAGCCCATGTTCTCACCACTACTGACGTCTGTGTTGTTGGTGGAAGTGTCTCTTCCTGCTGTTAGCTACTCATAAAGGCCATTTGTTAAAAGGGGGAAGGTTATTTCTGTGAAAATTATTTGTGATGAGATGTTCCTATGTGTGTAGTTTAGGTCAGGGGATTGTCTGTCATCTGATGCAGTCTGAAATAATTTTTGGAAGTTGGCAGGGTTTCAGGTTAGCCTGTATAATTTGTTCAGAGAAGTCTGGAATTTATAGATGTTAGCTGAAGATGGAAAAAGAAAGTCTGCCTGATTTTGGAATCGGTGACTTTTAACAAGTGTACGTATGCTATGAAAAGGACAGATTCATTGTAACAGAATATTTCTTATTGCTAATAAAGTATTTGAAGATGTCTTGTATAGTCATATGGATGCATAGAAAATAGGTAAATATAAAATATTGTCCTTGTTTTCGAGGAACTTGCTGATTTTGAGAGGTAAGGGATGAGATACAAGTTGTCACCTAAGGCAGGGGTTATAGTAACAGCCACTGTGACTTGGAAGAGTTTTTGTTGGTCCTGTGAACAGATGCTTGTATCTTTCTCAATAAGTCAGTGATTCAGCAACATTAAAAAAAATCTAGGGCTTCCCTGGTGGCGCAGCGGTTGAGAGTCCGCCCGCCGATGCAGGGGACGCGGGTTCGTGGCCCGGTCCGGGAAGATGCCACGTGCCGCGGAGCAGCTGGGCCCGTGAGCCGTGGCCGCTGAGCCTGCGCGTCCGGAGCCTGTGCCCCGCGACGGGAGAGGCCACGGCGGTGAGGGGCCCGCGTACCGCAAAAAAACAAACAAACAAACAAACAAAAATCTATATGCTGTCTGACCTATGGCAACTATTTTTTGTTTTACCCACAATTTCCTAAAAACCACTTTACCTTATGTTATTCAGGGGAAGCCACTTTTGAAGTGGCTTCATTATAAGCAGGGCCGATCTGTTTTGTTAACATGCTGTAAGCCTGACAAACATGCCTATTTTCTAACATATGCTAGATGAGAAGTATCTGCCCCCTTTTGGCTTTGAGTTAGTTTTTTCTCCCTGTACTTCCACCATTCACTCTGAGGTCGATTTTGTGCCTCCCTTGCCCACAGCACGCTCTCCTGTCTATGATTCTCTGCTTCTCCACGGGCTGGATTGGCCAATCTAGAGACAGAAGAGGATTTGAAGCAAACGTCCTCTTGGATTTTATTAGCCAGGCATTTGAAAGTTCAGAGTTCACCCCGTGGGGATGGGCTGCCCAAAGGATGTTCCCTCTTCTCTAGGAGTTTTCTGAAGTCTCGGGAACTGGGCTCAGACACTAGCCCTGGAAAGCAAGTGGTGGCTTGGAGGAGGGAGGGTTAAATAATCTTGTTTTCAGTGAAGACTTCCACCAAGTAATTCAGCCCAGATCAGTCGAGGATTTCGTAGGTTGGAAACTAAAATGCCCACATGCTTTAAGCAAATGCTTTAACCGTGTTCAGTGGAGCTTGCATTTTGTGGTGTGGAATCACTAGTGTGTATACTTCATTCAGGTGGGTTAAGATTGAAGGGAGGGGAAGGAGAAGAAAACTTATTACTAAATTAATGAGAATCAAAACATTTCCTTTCACACTTTCCATCTTGGTCAAAAACTTTGCTTCCAATCCTCTGCTAAAAATTATGCATTTTCTGACTGGTATCTTATTACAACTATTGTAAGTAGCTAAATATTTACTTTTATCCTGATTGGTATTTTGATAGGCAGCAGTAAACCCTACAATTGCATTATTTGACCAGAGCACGAGTTACTTTCTGTGTTACCTTCCACGCCACGTGGTAGGGTCTCAGGAATATTTGTGCCTTTGGCATTTTAAATGACTGCATTCACAGCTTCACTTTGCAGTGATCTGGCCTTACGTCGCGGGGGGCGGGGAAATTAGAGGTAAAGTCAGTTGGTGTGTCAGGCAGATGTGGCACCCCGTGGTTCACGGTTGGCACCAATACACCTGTTCTTCGAGGTTTGCCTGGAGCTTGGCTGCCAGCTTCTCCAAGGGCGCCCTGCAGTCTTGGTTAGTTTTTCCATTTGTCAGTCCAGGCATCCTTGGGTCAGGGGTAGGGTGTCATCCAGTTCTGCTTCTCAGCTGGGTGCGGGCAAAGAGTAGAGGCTTTGTTTGTGCACACATCCAGCCGGGTCGGGTTCTGAGCACTGACCCCTGGGGTCCGAGCCAGCAAGGCCGAGGCTGCCAAGTGTGTCAGGGGGGTTTTACCTGCTGCTCTGTTTCTTTTCTTCCATTCTGACAACTCGTGATAGGACATCTGGAGAAATCGGTAGTGGCAGAAGAAGAAAGCATTTCCACTCTGACTTTGAGACCAGTCTCTGTTAGTATTCCGTTTAGTAACGATAGGCTTCCTTGGAACGAAACCTTTTGGCTTCGTGTCCTCAGACAGCCCCTGGCCGTGCACATGGGGCGCACGGCCACACATCAAAGCACTGTCCTTTACCGAATACCAGTCTTTTCAGGTTTAGTTGTGAGACAGGTGACAGCATCCCATTGCCAATTAAGGACAGGTGTCTGTTGTAAGTCAGATCTGCCTCTTGCATTTTGTTTGGCTATTTCTTTCTCTCTCTTTTTTTTTTTTTTTTTTTTTTTGCTGTACGTGGGCCTCTCACTGTTGTGGCCTCTCCCGTTGCAGAGCACAGGCTCCGGGCCATGGCTCACGGGCGCAGCCGCTCCGCGGCATGTGGGATCTTCCCGGACCGGGGCACGAACCCGCGTCCCCTGCATCGGCAGGCGGACTCTCAACCACTGCGCCAGCAGGGAAGCCCTTGTTTGGCTATTTTGTAAAGAGATTCCACTGAATTGGGAGACAGAAGTATTTGAGATCAGTGATAACACTTGACCACATAAAACACTGTGAAGTGGTCTTCATATCAGTCAGCTCTGACTTAGCTTCAGTATAAATACTTTAAAGTATAAATACCATATATATATATTTTCAAGACTTTCTTAGCTTTTGCTATGGTTTCAGGGGCATTTAAATGACTTCTTAAAAGTTTATCCCATAAATAACATGAAGTGCTGCTTTATGTTAGTGGAGCTGCCAGGTTGGGAATGCTGTCTGCACAAGCTGACGTGAATACCTTATTTTCAAGTTGTCCCATTGAGGTTTGAACTGGGGATAGGAAGGAGATGGCCTTTATCATATACTTCTTCTGTGATTAGCGGATGGGTTGTTCTCTCCTGGTTAAGCTTGTCTCCACTAGTACTTTCTAGTTTACATGCACCTTAGAAGCTGGGGTTTTCTTGTCCCACAGAAAAATCTCCCACAAAAATAAATTGTTATTCTCTAAGGAAGTATGACTGCCTTTTAGTTTACTGGGAAAAGCATTAGATTAATGAGTTAGGAGAACTGCGTGTCTCAGATGTGTAGACAACTCGAGCTCCCTGTCTCACAAGCACTCAGTGACTTACTCCGCAGAGTTGAGGTGCTCTTGCTGTCTTAACCCTAGTCCTCTTCAGCACAGCAACTGTTTCCTTTCGGTGGGTAATTATGTGCCAGGTACTAGGCTGAGTATTTTTATGCGTTTAATACTTAGAGCAGCTCACGGAGGAATTCATCCTCATCTTGCAAAATCAAGTTGTGTAAGCAACTTGCCCAAGCTCATGTGAACAGTGCCTGGAAGTGAGGGCTTTGAACCCGGTTTTGTCTGATGGCAGTGCCTGTACTTCTCTGTGTGCCTCCCACCCCGAATTTACAGTACAAAAGAGTATAAATAAGAAAAGAAAAATGTTTCTTATCTCACTTCCAAGAATAATCCACATGGATATAGTGTGTAAACATTTAGACAACTTAATCAGTACAAACAAGAAATAAAGGCTCCTGCCCCAGCTCTTCACCTCCAAATGTAAACACGTTAATTGTGGCTTCTGCACAGCCTTCCAGTTTTCTAGGCTTTTAGGTAGGGGCATGTGCGTGCGTGTATGCTTGTGTGTGTGTGTGTGTGTGTGTGTGTGTGATGGTTCCGTAATACTAGAAGTATGCCTGTTGCTTTCTAGAAGTGGAATTGCTGAGCCATTTTTCTTTTCATAATCCTTTTTGCTTTTGCTTTTATCTTCCATAAATTAAGATATGTTTGACTCTCTTTTTGTATTCTGTATCTATTCTGTTTATTTTTTTCTCCTTTTCTCTCCTCAGTCCCAAACTGTTTTTTATCCTGATAAGGCACCTCCACACTACATTTTGTTTTCATAATTTTTCTGAATTTTCCGTGTTTATTTTTCAAGATTATAACTTTAGTCTCATTTTTCCAAAGCTGACCCGTTCCACAGAAACAAAACAAATAGAAATCTGTTAATATTGTAATTGAGAATGCATTGTAATTATCAGTTCCTTCATGGAGGGAATTGACATCTTTATCAATAGTTAAATCTAACCCCCCAGAATTTCAAGAATATATATAATTTCCCTTTTACTTAAGTCTTTTTTGATCACTTTTTAGAGTTCTAAATACGTGTAAGTCCAATACATTATATTGTTTCCTAGGTAGTAAACCCTTTTGATTGCTATTGTCAACTTTTTCTCATTATATTTTTAAAGTGGCCAAAGTTTATATATAGGGAAGCAATTATTGTGTTTAATTTTCATAACATTTATGAATTATTTTTATAATAATTCAAGTTAATTCTTTTGGATTTTTCAGGTATATAATTTTATCATATGCAAATCATGATAATTTTGCCTCTTATTCTGTATTCATAGCAAAAACTGACTTCTCTGTTTAGTTGCCTGGCTAGCACTTCCAGAGTAATGTTAAATGAGAGTGGTGTTAATTAGCATCCAGCCAACTATCTGCCAGACGACATGATGTTTTTGGTATAAAAGCTATCAAGGTCTTCCATAAAGACACATGACTGTTAAATTTATAAATGTGGAAGGAGATAAAGTAAATTGAAAGCCAAGGTACACGGGGGAGGTAAGAGACTAGGACTAGGCTTTGAGGAGTAAATAACGAGAAAATCCAAGGGAAGAAAAGTAGGGAAGAAAAGTAAGGTCCGTCCAAGTGCAAGGGCTGCACCCAGTGCTGTGCTGAGTCGGCCAGAGCTTCGTAACCAGCTGTGTATCAAGGCACCGTGTCTGTCTGACGGATGCTCTGAAGGTGACATCCTTTCATGAAGCGCCTGAGACAGAGGGGCGGCTCCATAAATGTCTGCGGAGGGGTAAACGGAGGGAAGGGAAGGTGGGAGGAGAAGGAGAGGCTGCTGCTTGGAGGTGGAAGAGTTGGACGCAGGTGAACCATCCCCGACAGGGTGGGAGCGCGTGGCCCTGTTTGTCACGTGGGGCTTTGCGGAGGCGCCTGGAGCGGATGCAGCGTGGAGGGCTCCTGGTGGCCGAGATCGGATGGCAGCCCCCGGTGGGCTGGCCGGTGTCGGCTCCTGCGCCCACATTTTCTCGATGTTCCGTGCTGTGAACACAGGACAGAGGATGGTCCAGGTGCTGCCCCGACCCCGTGCCTGCACTCCATCCTGCTCTTGGATGGCTGGTGTTAGGTCTCCTGGGTCAGAGAGCAGTGAGCACGAGGTTTGAGCTTTTCCGTCCACCTCGGGGAACCAGCAAGGGCACAGGGTGTTGGAGTGGATGGGTAGCCAGGCAGTCCCAGGGTCTGCTGCAGAGCCGTCCTGTTAAGAGCGGTTCCTGTAACTATTGTGAACCCTTCTCAGCATCTTTCAGGAGCGGCTTTTCAGTCACTGTTAGTCATGGGCCCTTTGATTAAATTAACTCTTTTGAGGAGGGAGCCCAGTAGGGTGAACATACGATGAAAAGACTGCTTTGGGTTCGGGGAAGAGGGCAGGGAAGAGCTGAGACCATCTGTCTGGGACGCAGTTTGAGGGCATTGGGCCGGGTCTCCAGGATGCTGCCTGAAGCTCAGCAAGAATATCAGCGAATATCAGTGGACTTGTGACCTGATAATATTCACTTATGGTCGAGTGGCTTATGGTCGAGTGGCGGAGAAGGTTAGCACTGTGTAAAGTCATAGCTCCCAGTGTTTGCTTTTACGTTGTTTAAGGATGAGACATTTGACTTCCATGGTTTAAAAATAAATTACGTTTTCAGTATTCTGACAACAGTATTTAAGAACAGATTTTTTTTTTTTAATTTAATTTTTTGGCCGCGTGGCCTGTGGGATCCCAGTGTTCTGGGACAGACACTGGTGTTTATTGCCGGCTATATCACAGTCTAGGGGTTTTGTATACGTTATTTGATTAAGGCCTCACACTGATTCTATGATGTAGGCGATATTGTCCCCATTTAAAAAATTTATTTATTTTATTTACTTATATTTGTCTGCATTGGGTCTTCGTTACTGTGCTCAGGCTTTTCTCTGGTTGCGGCGAGCGGGGGCTGCTCCTTGTTGCGGGGCGCAGGCTTCTCATTGCGGTGGCTTCTCTTGTTGCGGAGCACAGGCTCTAGGCACGCAGGCTTCAGTAGTTGTGGCACGTGGGCTTCAGTAGTTGTGGCTCGCGGGCTCCAGAGTGCAGGCTCAGTAGTTGTGGCGCATGGGCTTAGTTGCTCCGCGGCATATGGGGTCTTCCTGGACCAGGGCTCGAACCTGTGTCTCCTGCATTGGCAGGCGGATTCTTAACCACTGCGCCACGAGGGAAGCCCGATATTATCCCCATTTTGATAGAAGATGAAATTGAAGTGTGGTGAGGTTAAGAAGTTTGCACCATCTCTCAGAGCCTGTGGGTGAGAGTCGGGACTGGAACCCAGGAATGTCTGACTGGAGCTCCTGGCTGGGATGGGAGCAGTCAGGTCTCTGGCCTGTGAGGTGATGTGACCACTTACCGCAAAGCACACTTTGTAGGGGGGCTGCTGGCGTTGAGGTGGAGGGGGAGCCTGGGATTTCTCCCTAGTCTGAGAATTCAAGGTTCTGTTACCTGTTCCCCTGAGATGATGTATGCTAAAGGTAACATGTATGAGAGCTTCTCAGAGGAATTATGGCCCACACATGATCACTCAGCCTGCACTATAAAAAGCAACTTAAGGAGACTTTTGTGTTGCAACTTGCAGATCTTTGTAAAATGGGAATATCTGCTGATTCCAAAGTGATTTTTAAAAAATAAAAATAATGCATTTTATAGTTATTTCTTTTTTTTTTTTTGCGGTACGCAGGCCTCTCACTGTTGTGGCCTCTCCCGTTGCGGAGCACAGGCTCCGGACGCGCAGGCTTAGCGGCCATGGCTCACGGGCCCAACCGCTCCGCAGCATGTGGGATCTTCCCGGACCGGGGCACGAACCCGTGTCCCCTGCATCAGCAGGCAGACTCTCAACCACTGCGCTACCAGGGAAGCCCTATAGCTATTTCTTATAATGGGAAACAAAAGGGAGAAACTTTGACAATTGAAGAAAAATGTATTGGTCACCTGATGGTCATACTGGGACAGAGAGAGCACTTGTGGCTGTTAGTGATAAATACCCGACATTTGCAAACTATTGGGCATTTTGCTGGCATATTACAAAACTGTAATCTGCTTTTTTAAAAGTTGCAAAGCATCAGTTCTCTAGTTTTTGAGCTAAAAGAGTCATATGGAGTGGTCATTAAACATGAGTACCAGTAGGTTAAAACGTTAGAGATGTGTGAAAAAAGTTAAATTTTTAAAAGTTGCACGTATGCATTTCCAAGGCTGCTCCTTCTGGAACAGGGCAAATATTTCTGTTAGAAGTTCTGTTGTATTAGAGAGTATTATTTTTGTTACTGCTCTCATTTTGATTCTTGAAGAGTAATAATCCTGAGAGGACAAATGAGGAGAGCTTTTTGCATAGAAAAATTTAAAAGTTAATAAGTGTCATGCAGTTATCAATACATATTAACAATTTTAAAGATGCAGAGAAAGAAGGCGTGTCGATTGCCACGTCTCCTTGGATTGCAGCCCTGGGTGGACCTGGGACTCCTGGGTTCTGGTCCCAGCCTTTTCACTAACAGTCAATGGGCCCAGAGTGTGTGTATTCATTTCTGGACTTCACCCCTTTAACTCTCATTTTCTTATTTGCACCATGGTGAGTTTGGTGTCTTGGTTACCATGTTGATGTTCAGGACAGAGAAGGTGCCTGGGAGGATGCCCAGGTCCTTCTCACCTCTGCTTCCTCCTGCTGACTCTCCTCCCACCTGCAAATGAAGGACTGCGGTGGGGGCAGGTTGCCCTCGACAGAGGGTTGACCCGAAGTAGCAAATGCCCCAAGCGGCTGGGTCTCTAGCCTGAGGCCTGAGCTCCTGCCTGGGCGCTAATTTCCTGAAGCACACTGACCCGCTTCTGATCCCTGGGGGGAACAGTGTGGCCTGCAATTATGATGAACATTTGGAGGGAAGTTTCTAAACTCTCCTCAAATGATCCTGTTTTTATTTAAAATTTTGGCATTTTATTCATCATGGATTGTTGGCATTAATTTTGATTTTCTTCAAAACTTGCTTTAAAGTGTTTATGAGATTCTGGCCCCTGCTTAAATTGTGTCTCACAGGCAAGTCCCCCTTGTCTCACCCCAGTCCTGGCGCTGCTCTAGTCATTGCCTTGTAAAGAGTACAATTCTTTGTTGTTTGTCATAAAGAGCGGTTATCAAAGCCAGGTAATTTGGAGGTTTAAACAAGAGATTCCAGTGATATGCTGGTAAACAGATGCCTGTTTATGCCGACTTAGTTGGTGGCTGGGCAATAGCAGTTGCAAAAACCTGAGCTAAAGATACAGAGTGAAGTAAGTCAGAAACAGAAACAAATACCGTATGCTAACACATATATGGAATCTAAAAAAAAAAAAAAAAGGTCATGAAGAACCTAGAGGCAAGATGGGAATGGAGACGCACACCTACTAGAGAATGGACTTGAGGACACGGGGAGGGGGAAGGGTAAGCTGGGACCAAGTGAGAGAGTGGCATGGACATATATACACTACCAAACGTAGGGTGGATAGCTAGTGGGAAGCAGCCACATAGCACAGGGAGATCAGCTCGGTGCTTTGTGACCACCTAGAGGGGTGGGATAGGGAGGGTCGGAGGGAGGGAGATGCAAGAGGGAGGGGATATGGGGATATATGTATATGTATAACTGATTCACTTTGTTATAAAGCAGAAACTTAGACACCATTGTAAAGCAATTATACTCCAATAGAGATGTTAAAAAAATAAAAATAAAACCCTTGCAATTTTTCAAGTGAAAAAAAAAAAAAGCTGTAAGGCGGGCTGTGGTCAAGGTGCCAGTCTCTCCCCTTAGGGGTGAAAAGAAACCTTTTAGTCTTTCAATCCTGGAAGGTGAAGATAAACAGCCAAATATTGGATTAACTTAAAAAACTTTATTACTTTTGAGGGCTTCCCTGGTGGCGCAGTGGTTGAGAGTCCGCCTGCCGATGCAGGGGACGCGGGTTCGTGCCCCGGTCCGGGAAGATCCCACATGCCGCGGAGCGGCTGGACCCGTGAGCCGTGGCCGCTGAGCCTGCGCGTCCGGAGCCTGTGCTCCGCAACGGGAGAGGCCACAGCAGTGAGAGGTCCGCGTACTGCAGACAAAAAAACTTTATTACTTTTGAGATGGTAAATGTAATGTCCTTGCTACTGAATTCCTCTTAACGGTGAACTTTTTTTTAAAACTGGGATTTCTCACGGTAAATATGTTAAGATTTACACAGATAATGCAAATCTTCCCCCAAGGTGAGTAATGTTAGGAGAAACAGAGCCACCTGGCTTGTTGCCTTTAACTGTAAAATTAAGCTGTTGTGCTATTTATTATCATTTCTGAGTGATGCCATGGGGGGCGTCCCTAGAGCAGAGCGAGATGCAGCAGAGTGGGGCTTTCGGTGACGGTCTGGGTGCCTGGGATTGCCGTGCTCTGTCTGTCACCGGGATCGCCCAGGCCTGGCTGTCTGTTGCTGCTTGCATAGGCTCAGAGTGTCTGGGGATGTCTTCGACTAGCAGAGACATGCTTCTCCTCGGAGCAGTCTTGCGGGCGGCCCTGAGTGCCAGGTGCCCCCCCGCTGCTCTATAAGGCCGGGAAGGGCCGCAGTGGGAGGGCCTGCCTTGCCCTCTCCCCCGCCAACCCCCATCGTGGGGGGATGCAGAGCCATCCCGGGCAGTCCTGTGGCTTGCCAGCCCTCAGGCCAGCTCTGTTTTCCTCTTCCCTCAAACCGTGGCATTGACTTCTGACAACTGAAATGCAGGATCAGTCTTCACATTACCTGGAAGAAGTCACTTCATCTTCAGACAGTCATTCCCAGTCAGTGCTGCCTGTAAAAATCCATCAGGGCTGGTGAGGATGTCTGCGTGTTCAGAGGACGTGGGTTTTAGGTAGGGGAGAACCTGGCCGCTTCCCTTTGGCTCAGCGCGCTGCATTAACTGGCAGGAGATTTCAGGATCTGAAATTTAGAGTCGGTTTCAATCCATTTTGAAAGGCAAGTGTGAGGGGAGGCCCTCTGCGTGTGCTGATTAAGTTGGGGTCTTATCAGGGTCCGTTTACCCTATATTCAGCTGTCTGTCCATCAGATCTATCTCAGAAGCGGGTCTGAGGCTGTGCCACCTCCTTCTCTACGAGTTGATAAAGCTCTGTTGGGTCATTGACTCTGAGCCTTGTTGACGGGAGGACTGAAGTTACTGACCAGACATGTGGCTCTGGTTCCTTAGGAAACTGCTCACTCTAGAAGGCAGGGGCAGACAAGCACCATGGCCTGGGTGGGGTTCTGTCTGGCCTCTGGTCCTTTCTGTGCATGTGCCCTGGAACCCAGACGTCCCCAGAGGTTTCCTGGTTGGGAGAAGGATATAGTGGAGAATAATGAGGAGATGATGATACAATTTAATTGAATGTCTGCCAAGTCCAGGGAACCCTCCTAGGTCTTCCCGCGTGAATTGGTAACCCCCTGAACTAGGTGTTACCTTTACATCATACAAGCGGGAACTTTGGCATGGCTGTAGTGAGAAATGGAACCCGAGACCCCGTGGCTCCAAAGCCTTTGCTTCCAGCAAAGAGCCTGTGGAAGGAGTGCGAGGGCCACAGTTTCTGGGGTTCCAACGTGCCCATCCCTGTTGCTGGTTGTAGATTTTTCACTCTGGACACAGGGAGGCCAGCCTGCATGGTTTCCTTTCTTCTTTCAAAAATTGGTTTTTAAACATAACACATATTTTTAAAGAACAGCAAGCAGTACGGAAGTAAGGACTGACCGTCTTCTTGCCAGTTTCACTCCCTGGCTTGAGAAGCCTAGCCTGCACAGGCAGCGAGGGAGTGGGTGTGGGGCTGTGGGCGGGGTCGGGGGTGGGCTCAGTAGATCATCTGTGAGCTTCTCTGTGTTCTTAGGGCGAATTAATGACCTCTGATCTGATGACACAGTTTTGCTCCTAACCTGCCAGGACATTTTAAGGCCAGGAAAACTGAAAAGAAGTGAGGAGCTTGGGCTGTAGGATGTGAGATGGAGACCACTGATGGCGTGACGCCATTCAGGGCAACCAGACCAAGAACCGGGAGTCGGAAGATCTGGGGTGGCAGGGGATCCAGTTAATCTCCTGGTTCTGGGGGTGCCACGTGCCCTTTCATCCTCTCAAGGCTGTTACGGGGAGGTTGAGACAACAGAAGTAAAAACATCCGGAAAACTAAAAAGGCAATTCTTGTGCTGGAGGAAGAGAAAGAAATGTTTTATTTGCCTACTAGGTTTTGTCACTGAACCTGGTTGTAGGAGTTTGCCTTACTGTTATCTGTTTTGTTTTTTTTGTTTTATTTTTTTGCGGTACGTGGGCCTCTCACTGCTGTGGCCTCTCCCGTTGCGGAGCACAGGCTCCGGACGCGCAGGCTCAGCGTCCATGGCTCACGGGCCCAGCCACTCCGCAGCCTGTGGGATCTTCCCGGACCGGGGCACGAACCCGTGTCCCCTGCATCGGCAGGCGGACTCTCAACCACCGTGCCACCAGGGAAGCCCTGTTATCTGTTTTAATGATTTCGTAAACTTTTATATTTCTAATGATTTTGAAATCTTAAGAAGTGTCCTGTGAGTTTACAAAGAAAAACCAGACGTGTGGCTCTGGTTCCTTAGGAAACTGCTATTTTTTGCAGGTTATTTTTTGCACCGAAGCAAGCGTTTTATCACCATTGTTAGCTTCTCTTTCTTGTTCATGCTTCATCCTGAAGTGGTGAGCGATTTCTCAGTGAAACGTACAGTGTGCTGATTCATACATGATAAGGGCTACTATTGTCCGGGAACCTTGCACCCCAGGGTAGTGAGGACCACATTGCACTGACCAGCACAGGCAGAGCTTCTGTGCTGCCTGTTGAATATGCCGTTTGGTTTCTGGTCCCTTGCAGATGGCTGTGCTCCTGTGCACAGGGGGCATGTTCATTCAAAGCTGTTAGAATTTTTGGTGTCCAAGGAAAATGACACAAATGGAATTAACTGTTTTTTGGGTCCATCAAAGATTTTCTTTTAAAATAAAAATAAATATTTGACTTGTGAAAACATGGCAATAGACTTTTCCATAGGAAACAACCTGTTTCTAAGTTTGGCATTTTATTGTGTTTGGAGATATGGTGTTGAGTAGACATTGGCCAATTGGTCTGTCCATCTGCAAAGAGAGCAGTCCCATTAAGCCATAGTACTCATTTTTGGGGAAAAAGTTCTGTGTAACTAAGTTCTGTGCATTTATATTTAGGTGTGTTCCATTAAAAGTTGAACTTAAGGGTCAGCGATTTGAGACCTGTCCAATGTTGTGTGCCCAGCAGGTTATTGATATAGTGATGTTTCTGCATAAACAGACTTATAAAGTCAAGTTTCACATTTTAAACGTTTAAAATCACCGTTGAATTAATTGATTTTATTATTCTGTGAGGTCTGGATCTAAAAAAAAGATATATGCCCATTAATTTTTCTTGGTTCAGAATCAAGATTCGTCTTTGAGTCCCCAGGAGGAGAGGGGGAGGGGACAGAATTTGTTGTTCATAAAATATAAAAGAGGCTGGTGGCGGAGACATTTCGAAGCTTCGGAACAGATTGCCGTGAACATGGAGGAGACCCGGGAGATGGCGGGTGAGAGGAGGTGGGGTGTGAGATGGGGCGGGAGCCAAAAGAGCAGTCAGCTCTGAACACGCTTTTAACAGTCCTGCCAGGAACTGAGAATAAACCTCCGTTTTGTTGTAACTGCAAAGGTGATTGACAGGAAGTTATCTAGTGCAACTGCCACCCATTCAAAAGGCCGGTGACTTTGAGATACTTGGGTCATAAAAGAGGCCAGATCCTAATGGCACATTTGTTTACGGGGAGACCAGATCCACTGATATATATGTATATTTTAACATTTTGCATTCAGAGCATCTGTGTCTGCTTGAATCAACTACTATCTCGGCATCTAGGGGAGCTCTTAAGAGTCATCTCCCGCCGCTCAGCTTGGAGCTTTTTCTGAGGACTTGCGTCTCACCCCCAGGGCTGGTAGTCATCTGGGAAGGGGCCCCGCCTCCGTTCCCTCTTGCACTGGTTTCTTATTTCCTTCCCTCCTCCTCTGGGGGTAGGTGGGGGGCCTGGCTCTCACCAGCTGCTGTCTTTGTGTTTTCTGTCTTTAGCAAAAGCCCTCTGACATCCTCCTCCCTCCTCTTTGCCTCTTGCGAGCCTGTGGGAGGTGAACCCTAGTGGTTGTCTGTGCCCTTGCTTCTTCCACTGCTTGCCTTGTGTTACTTAACCGAACTCCAGATTTTGTTTGGTTTTCTCCAGTTTTTCCATAAATGTCCTCTTTCTGTTCCATTATAGTTAGTTATCAACTGTATAATAATAAAAACTTACATTTCAATGCGTAGTAATTTTGTTTAAGTGGGGAGGGTGAGTTACCTTCTCCTGGCCGTCATCTTTTCTTACTTCCTTTGGTAGGTATTTCATTCAGATGTATCATTTATAGCCTTTCACTGAACACCCCATTTGTACTTTTCTGGTTTTATGTTCTGTAGTAGTGTGTTCTTTAAACACTTATTTACAAGTAAAATCAGCAATACTTTGTATGATGTGGCAATAGGCTTCCCTCCATTTTAATGAGGTTTGAATACACAGTAGTTTTGATGTTCCATGGGGCTGATTAAAAGTGAGATTCTATCAATATTTTGTAATAACCTATAAGGGAAAAGAATCTGTAAGAGAATATATATATGTATATATATAACTGAATCACTGTGCTGTACACCTGAAACTAACATGAAATTGTAAATCAACTACACATTAATTAAAAAAAAAAAGTGGGATTCTATTTGTATGACAGACGTATCTAGTACCAGCTTTTCCAGGACCAGCGATACTTGTCTAGCTGTCTAATAAAGATATTCTCCTTAAAATTATAGATGCGTATATCACGTAGGATAGTTAGTCCAGTGTGGGAGGAGGGAGGGGAGGTTGTTTCTTAGTGGGTTAAAACTGGCATTAAAAAAAAAAGACTTAATGAAATTAGAACACTCCCTAACACCACACACAAGAATAAACTCAAAATGGGTTAAAGACCTAAATGTAAGGCCAGACACTATCAAACTCTTAGAGGAAAACATAGGCAGAACACTCTATGACATAAATCACAGCAAGATCCTTTTTGACCCATCTCCTAGAGAAATGGAAATAAAAACAAAAATAAACAAATGGGACCTAATGAAACTTAAAAGCTTTTGCACAGCAAAGGAAACCATAAACAAGACCAAAAGACAACCCTCAGAATGGGAGAAAATATTTGCAAACGAAGCAACTGACAAAGGACTAATATCCAAAATTTATAAGCAACTCATGCAGCTCAATAACAAAAAAACAAACAACCCAATCCAAAAATGGGCAGAAGAACTAAATAGACATTTCTCCAAAGAAGATATACAGATCGCCAACAAACACATGAAAGAATGCTCAACATCATTAATCATTAGAGAAATGCAAATCAAAACGACAATGAGATATCATCTCACACCGGTCAGATTGGCCATCATCAAAAACTCTAGAAACAATAAATGCTGGAGAGGGTGTGGAGAAAAGGGAACGGACATGGAAGCAACCTAACTGTCCATCAACAGATGAATGGATAAAGAAGATGTGGCACATATATACAATGGAATATTACTCAGCCATAAAAAGAAATGAAACTGAGTTATTTGTAATGAGGTGGATAGATCTGGAGTCTGTCATACACAGTGAAGTAAGTCAGAAGGAGGAAAACAAATACCGTATGCTAACACATATATATGTAATCTAAGAAAAAAAATGTCATGAAGAGATTAGTGGTAGGATGGGAATAAAACACAGACCTACTAGAGCATGGACTTGAGGACGTGGGGAGGGGGAAGGGTAAGCTGTGACGAAGTGAGAGAGTGGCAGGGACATATATGCACTACCAAATGTAAATTAGATAGCTAGTGGGAAGCTGCCGCATAGCACAGGGAGATCACCTCTGTGCTTTGTGACCATGAGAGGGGTGGGATAGGGAGGGTGGGAGACGCAAGAGGGAAGAGATATGGGAACATATGTATATGTATAACTGATTCACTTTGTTGTAAAGGAGAAACTAACACACTATTGTAAAACAGTTATACTCCAATAAAGATGTTAAAAAAAAAAAAAGACTTAAAAAGAAAATAGTTTAGGACATTGCATATAGTAAGACCCATAGCCTTTAGGAAAAGTTCAGAGTCTCTGCTTCTTCAACAAGACACCCACACCTAGACTAGCCTTCCTCCTTCCTGGCTCTTAGCCCAGGTGCGTCCTGTGCCCCAGGTGCCTAGATGGCGTCTGTCCCAGGCTTCTGGGCGTGGCAGCCTGCGTGCCTGTGTTCCTGTTTTCTTAAATGTGCATCAGGCTGCCCTGCTGTAGTTTTGCCTCTCCAGATATAAGCTTGTTGAGGAAGGGGACCTGACTTTCACCTCTCTGTCCTCGGGGTAAGTGCCACTCAGTGATATTTGTGGCAGACATCTTTTCTGTCCCTGGGGTGCCAAGGTTAAGGGCCTGACTTCACCTGTCCTTGAAGGCAAATGTAGCCAAGTACCTAGAAGGGCTTTCTGCTTTTTTTTTTTTTTTTTTTTTTGTGGTACGCGGGCCTCTCACTGCTGTGGCCTCTCCCGTCGCGGAGCACAGGCTCCGG
>NC_041224.1:23466008-23471814 GCF_002837175.3 Physeter macrocephalus | reverse complement strand
ACCCGCGTCCCCTGCATGGGCAGGCGGACTCTCAACCACTGCGCCACCAGGGAAGCCCTGGGCTTTCTGCTTTTGACTGTTGTGACTGCAGAAATAGGAAATCCTCCTTGCCTGACCACATAATCACAGAATAAACTTTGGCTTCTGTTAAAAAGTGAAAGGCAAATTGTATGAGTGAGATACCTTTGACCTCACAACTATTAGCTCAACCACCTAAATACACAGCGCAGAACTCGTTCTTGGGACCAGATAAGCACCACGCACCCCTGCTTCTCCCTCTGTCCATCCGTGTTCCTGGGACTGGATTTGGATCCTGCTGTCCTCAGCTGAGATTGTGGAGAGTCTTAGCTGTAAGAGGAGATGGAGACACGAGGCTGGGTGTGTCCAGCGTTCTGGAATGTCTAAAGTAACCTATTTCCAACATTTCAACATCATTCTTAAACTTTTCTCTCTGTATCTGTCACTTTTTAATGAACATAGACAGTAGTGCAGAAGTAATTATTTAAGCAATCTATTTCTATCCCATTTCTTTTATAACACAGGCTGTTAATGAGAAGATCAACTCTAAATTGAGTTTAACCAAACACGAATTATAAATGCATGGGGTGCGTGAAAGGTGGACTTAAATCTTTCCAAGGAAACCATTTTTCTATTCGTTCATTTCTTCCACAAACATTTATAATGCACGTACTCTTTGGTAAGCCCCATTCTAGGTGTTGGGGCTCTGGTGGTAAAGAGGAAACACAGGCCCCGGCCTCAGGTAGCTGCCTCACAGCTGGTGGTGTGGCCACTGACTGGGGAGATCCAGGGGGGGAGGAGTTTTGGAGGGGTTTCAGGGAGCTGCGCTTGGCTGTGTTGAGTTTCAGATGCCAGCAGTATTTTGTTTTGTTTTGTTTGTTTTTGTAAAGGCCAAAATTCAGTATTCACTTATCATTACCCCCTCTTAATTTTCTATTTCCTAAGTGTTAAAAATTTGCTATTTTGTTGCAATTATAATGGTCATACGTTTTTCTTTCTTTGGTCATCCTGCATGCACTAATTAGAAACAAATCTTTGGTTTGATTGTCTCCTCTTCCTTCCACTGGGGAGGGAGGCATTCCTGCCCTAGGGATACCGGGATGACCAAACCCATGACACCTGACACTGGACAGATGCCCTGGTCGGCAGGCCATCCCGTAAACTGTAGCTTACATATACCCACAGCCCAGGGGAGGAGAACCCCTCATGCCGATCGGGGGGAGGGTCCACTTGGGAACAGAGTGAACAAGCAGGGGCCACAGGAGGAAGGCTTTGTAGGATCGAGGGGGAGGGGTGACCCCTGGTTCCCCCAGGAGGATGTAACTGGCTCGTTTGCATAATTTCGTGCGCTGGTGGGGAACTAGAAGCGGCACCTCAGGGATGAGCAGGAACTGGGCCTGGTCCCCGCATGGAGGGTGGGTGGGGGCCTTTTCCATGGGATCAGGGTGGGGAGGGGACTTGAGCTAGGCCATTGGAGATCCTCCTGGTTTTCCAGATGTCAAGGCAGCACATAATATGGAGCCTCAATTTTAGGCCTTACCCCACATATTTGAATTAAAACAATGCTTTATATTTATTAAATGCTATGGAGAATGGTTTCTCCGTTTTAGAAGGCAGTAAAATATTAGAGAATATAAATATACAGATAATTACAGTATCAGAAATGCACGTATCATGGAACGATTTAAGCGAGCCACGAGCAACATGTGGTCCGTCCAGCTTTGATCTGCCAGGTCTTGGTTAGGTCCAGAGAACTGACTGTTTGCTGGCAGCTCTGTGTGGCTGCAGGGGAGGCCAGGGCATCCTCCCAGGAAAGGGGGCTCTGTTATGGGGCCAAAGGCCTTTTCTTTCTGTGTAAAATTTTAATTCTTATTACATCTTGCTGAAGGAAGAAAACATGCCTGGATAAAAAAGTGTTTCAAATATTGACCTCTAATTAATGATATGCATGAAGTGATTGGGGAAAGGTTACTGATGTCTGCAACTTACTTTGAAATGCATCACAAAATGAGATGGAAAATGGGTGGATAGACGGATAGATTTGTGATAAAGCAGACGTGCAAACCATTACTTGTAGAATCTAAGCAGTGGATATATGGGAGTTCACAGTCTAATTCTTTCAACTTTCTGTATGTTTGTATAATTTCATAATACCACAGTGGGAGAACAGTGTTTCAAAGTAAATGGAATGTGTTTCATTAGTGGATAAAAATAGCATTAAAAGAGAGAGTTGAAAATATTTGAGTGCACATAGAGTAAGGCTGTTCAATAGAGTTTTTTTTAATTAAAAAATTAATTTTAATTAATTATAGTTGATTTACAATATTGTGTTAGTTTCTGGTGTACAGCAAAGTGATTCAGTTATTTATCTATTTTGTATATAGTAGTTTGTATCTACTAATCCCAAACTCCTAATTTATCGCTCTCCCACCCCCTTTCCCCTTTGGTAACCGTAAGTTTGTTTTCTATGTCTGTGAGTCTATTTCTGTTTTGTAGATCAATTCATTTGTGTCATAGTTTAGGTGCCACATATAAGTGATATCATATGGTGTTTGTCTTTCTCTGTCTGACTTACTTCACTAAGTATGATAATCTCCAAGTCCATCCATGTTGCTGCAAATGGCATTATTTCCTTCTTTTTAATGGCTGAGTAATATTCCATTGTGTATATATACCACATCTTCTGTTTCCATTCCTCTATTGATGGACATTTAGGCTGCTTCCATGTCCTGGCTATTGTAAATAGTGCTACTATGAACATTGGGGTGCATGTATTTTTTTCGAATTAGAGTTTTCTCCAGATATATGCCCAGGAGTGGGATTGCTATCAGTAGAGTTTTTGAGTTTGTGTGTGTGATGCAGGGTTTTCATGTGAAAATATATACATTTTACAGTTTGAAAACACTGGTCTCAGGTGTTTTTTGCAATAAAGTGTGCAGTTGTGGTGTGAGGGCCTGGAGAGATGTACGACATTATGCAGCTCTCATCCTACAGGTAGTCAAGGGAAAGCTAGAAGTGAAATACCAAGTGTCTAACTTAACAATGAATTTTTGTTCAAGGGTTTAATGATGTTGAAGAATTTGCTGTAAGAATTAGATCATATCATCAGCACTGGCTATTTTATCTTGTTCTGTTTTCAATTTTAGGCAAAAGAAAGGGAAACCTTTCATTGATGGGTCAAGAAAAATGAATGTGTATATTCAGTTGCTAATATTGCATTTCCTTTGCAAAATGTATTTTTTTAAGAGAAGAAAGGAAAAGAAGATGAAAGCAAAAAAATTATTTATTTTTTTAGGACTTTCTCCATTTCAGAATTACACATTTTAATTGCTTGTGCAAAATATTTGGGGAAAAACACACATGAAGGAAAAAATCTATAATTTTATCACTCCAAGAAAAGTGTTTATTACACAAATGGGGTGTGCACTGTATATAAAATACTTTGTTTAAAAAATTGGGATTACGAGCCAGGTGCAGGCTCTGACCAGCCAAGCAGTGCGGGACCATGCCAGTCTGAGGTCACCCCAGAGGCCTCGAACACTGCCTATGGGCAGCTTGTGGGCAGCAGGGGGCACTGCGGAGCCTCTGTCCCTTCCTGAGAGAACCCCTTCCCTGGCCCAAGTGGTTAGTGCAGCCCACCATGACCGGCCCCAAGTTCTCTACCTATCTGTGCCTACTTCCTAAAAAAGACAGTAAACCCCGGGCCGGGACACACCAAGCACTGAATGAAAAAGTTCCTGTAGCTCCACATTCTTGCCAGCATTTGGTGTTGTCACTCTTCTGGATTTTGGCTGTTCTAATAGCTTGGCTTTTACCATTTGTCCTAGGGTTCTGTCTGTTTTTTTTTTTTTAAGCATAGTTTTGTTTTTTAGTTTAGTTTAGTTTTTTTTTTTAAGTATAGTTTTTAATGTTTATTATCATTGGTGGATTTGTTTTTTGGTTTGGTTGCTCTCTTCTTTCCTTTTTTAAATTACCTTTTAATTTTTTTGTTTTTAATAATATATTTTTTATTTTAATAACTTTTTATTCATTTTATTTTATTTTATTTTATTTTATTTTATTTTATTTTATTTTATTTTATTTTATTTTATTTTCTTCCTTCCTTCCTCCCTCCCTCCCTCCCTCCCTTCCTTTCTTCTCCCTTTTCTTCTGAGCTGTGTGGCTGACAGGGTCTAGATGCTCTGGCCAGGCATCAGGCCTGAGCCTCTGAGGTGGGATAGCCAAGTTCAGGATACTGGTCCACGAGAGACCTCCTGGCTCCACGTAATATCAAACGGCAAAAGCTCTCCTAGAGATCTCCATCTCAGTGCTAACAACCAGCTCCACTCAACCACCAGCAAGCTACAGTGCTGGACGCCCTGTGCCAAACAACTAGCAAGACAGGAACATAACCCCACCCATTAGCAGAGAGGCTGCCTAAAATCATAATACATTCACAGACACTCCAAAACACACCACTAGACACGGTCCTGCCCACCAGAAAGACAAGATCCAAGCAGCCTCATCCACCAGAACACAGGCACCAGTCCCCTCCACCAGGAAGCCAACACAACCCACTGAACCAACCTTAGCCACTGGGGGCAGACACCAAAGACAGCGGAAACTACGAACCTGCAGCCTGTGAAAAGGAGACCCCAAACACAGTAAGTTAAGCAAAATGAGAAGACAGAGAAATACACGACAGATGAAGGATCAAGGTAAAAACCCACCAGACCAAACAAATGAAGAGGAAATAGGCAGTCTACCTGGAAAAGAATTCAGAGTAATGATAATAAAGATGATCCAAAATCTTGGAAATAGAATGGAGAAAATACAAGAAACATTTAACAAGGGCCTAGAAGAACTAAAGAGGAAACAAACAACGATGAACACCACAATAAGTGAAATTAAAAATTTCCTAGAAGGAATCAATAGAAGAATAACTGAGGCAGAGGAAAGGATAAGTGACCTGGAAGATAAAATAGTGGAAGTAACTACTGCAGAGCAGAATAAAGAAAAAAGAATGAAAAGAATTAAGGACAGTCTCAGAGATCTCTGGGACAACATTAAACGTAACAATGTTCAAATTATAGGGGTCCCAGAAGAGGAAGAGAAAAAAAAAGGGACTGAGAAAATATTTGAAGAGATTATAGTTGAAAACTTCCCTAATATGGGAAAGGACGTAGTCAATCAAATCCAGGAAGCACAGAGAGTGCCATACAGGATAAATCCAAGGAGAAATATACCAAGACACATATTAATCAAATTATCAAAAATTAAGTACAAAAAAAATATTAAAAGCAGCAAGGGAAAAGCAACAAATAACATACAAGGGAATCCCCACAAGGTTAACACCTGATCTTTCAGCAGAAACTCAGCAAGCCAGAAGGGAGTGGCAGGACACATTTAAAGTGATGAAAGGGAAAAACCAAGATTACTCTACCCAGCAAGGATCTCACTTAGATTCAATGGAGAAATTAAAACCTTTACAGACAAACAAAGGCTAAGAGAATTCAGCACCACCAAACCAGCTTCACAACAAATGCTAAAGGAACTTCTCTGGGCAGGAAACACAAGAGAAGGAAAAGACCAACAATAACAAACCCAAAACAATTAAGAAAATGTTAATAGGAACACACATATTGATAACTACCTTAAATGTAAATGGATTAAATTCTCAAACCAAAAGACATAGACTGGCTGAATGGATACAAAAACAAGACCTGTATATATACTGTCTACAAGAGACCCACTTCAGACCTAAGGACACATACAGACTGAAAGTGAGGGGGTGGAAAAAGATATTCCA
>NC_041224.1:23464366-23465202 GCF_002837175.3 Physeter macrocephalus | reverse complement strand
TTCAAGAAAATTGAAATTGTATCAAGTATCTTTTCCGACCACAACGCTATGAGACTAGATATCAATTACAGGAAAAAAGCTGTAAAAAATACAAACACATGGAGGCTAAACAATACACTACTAAATAACCAAGAGATCACTGAAGAAATCAAAGAGGAAATCAAAAAATACCTAGAAACAAATGACAATGAAAACACGACGGCCCAAAACCTATGGGATGCAGCACAAGCAGTTCTAAGAGGGAAGTTTACAGCAGTACAGTCCTACCTCAAGAAACAAGGAACATCTCAAATAAACAACCTAACCTTACACCTAAAGCAAATAGAGAAAGAAGAACAAACAAAACCCCAAAGATAGCAGAAGGAAAGAAATCATAAAGATCAGATCAGAAAAAAATGAAAAAGAAATGAAGGAAATAGTAGCAAAGATCAGTGAAACTAGAAGGTGATTCTTTGAGATGATAAACAAAATTGATAAACCATTAGCCAGACTCATCAAGAAAAAAGGGGAGAACACTCAAATCAATAGAATTAGAAATGAAAAAGGAGAAGTAACAACTGACACTGAAAAAATACAAAGGATCTTGAGAGATTACTGTAAGCAACTCTATGCCAATAAAATGGACAACCTGGAAGAAATGGACAAATTCTTAGAAAAGCATAACCTTCCGAGACTGAACCAGGAAGAGATAAAAAATATAAACAGACCAATCACAAGCACTGAAAGTGATACTGTGATTAAAAATCTTCCAACAAACAAAAGCCCAGGACCAGATGGCTTCACAGGCGAATTCTATCAAACATTTAGAGAAGAGCTAACACCTATCCTTCTCAAAC
>NC_041224.1:23436045-23462609 GCF_002837175.3 Physeter macrocephalus | reverse complement strand
AAAAAACTAAAAATAGAACTACCATATGACCCAGCAATCCCCCTACTGGGCATATACACTGAGAAAACCATAATTCAAAAAGAGACATGTACCACAGTGTTCATTGCAGCACTATTTATAGTCGCTAGGACATGGAAGCAACCTAAGTGTGCATCTACAGATGAAGAGATAAAGAAGATGTGGCAGATATATACAATGGAATATTACTCAGCCATAAAAAGAAATGAAATCGAATTATTTGTAGTGAGGTGGATGGACCTAGGGTCTGTCATACAGAGTGAAGTAAGTCAGAAAGAGAAAAACAAATACCGTATGCTAACACATATATATGTAATATAAAAAAAATAAAAAGGTTCTGAACAGCCTAGGGGTAGGGTAGGAATAAAGATACAGACATAGAGAATGGACTTGAGGACACGGGGAGGGGGAAGGGTAAGCTGGGAGGAAGTGAGAGAGTGGCATGGACATATATACACTGCCACATGTAAAACAGATAGCTAGTGGGAAGCAGCCGCCTAGCACAGGGAGCTTGGCTAGGTGTTTTGTGACCACCTATAGGGGTGGGATAGGGAGGGTGGGAGGGAGATGGAAGAGGGAAGGGGATATGTGGATATATGCATATGTATAGCTGATTCACTTTGCTATAAAGGCGAAACTAACACACCATTGTTAAGCAATTATACTGCAATAAAGATGTTAAAAAAAATCTGGGAATGGGCAAAAAAAATTGGGATTATACTACATATATTGCCTTGCTCAAATGCTTACAGGCAAAGTGTACTGACATTTGCCACTTACGTTGAAATGAATAAAAAAATAAGGTGGATTAATTGTTTCAATTTTCTGTATTATAAAGGATGTCATGAGAATCTTCCTGAATAATGATTGCGTACATGAACTTTTCTTTCTTTCTTTTTTTTGGGGGGGCTGTGTGGCATGTGGGGTTTAGTTCCCTGACCGGGATTCAAACCCACACCCCCTGCATTGGAAGCATGGCATCTTAACCACTGGACTGCCAGGGAAGTCCCTGGACTTTGTTTTCTTAGGCAAAATCTTTGAAGCCTGTTTGATAAGGTTAGGTTGCATTTTGATAGGCAATGGTGATGAAGTCAGGGAGATGGAATTCTTGAAGTATAAGCCAAGTTTGGGGGCTGGAAAGTACTTTTCAGTTGGAACAGATCATTTGAGGAGGAGGAAAAGCGGGAGATAGGCAGAGAATTTAGATTGTGGTTAGTTACATGAGGGTTCAATGCCAGACTGAGTCTGGATTTGCAGGTCCCATCTAGTGAGAAGTCTTGTGAGCGTCACCACATAACCCATAATATCTCATAGTATGGAGGTAGCCTCACTTAGATAACCATTCCTCTAATGATGATTCATATTTTTTCCAATATTCTGTTATAAATAAGTACTGGTAGAGCATCTCTACAGATCTCTTCTTTGTGTGGGAGTTTTTCCTATAGAATATAAATGAGTAGCTTGGAGCAAAGGAAGTGCACGTCTCATGTTTTATTAGATATTGACAAATTGCACTAAAAAAGATAATTTATGCTCCTGGCCTCTTGTGAATATTAAGTTATGTATTTATTATTATTTTTGTGGTCAATTTAGTAGTCAAAAGTTGGTGTATGATCATTACTTTAGTACTGGTAGGTCTAAGTATTTTCTTTTTTTAAAGTTTTTTATTTTATGTTGGAGTATACTTGATTTACAATGTTGTGTTAGTTTCAGGTGTACAACATAGTGACTTAGTTATACAGATACATATATCTATTCTTTTTCACATTCTTGTCCTATATAGGTTATTACAGAGCACTGAGTAGAGTTCCCTGTGCTATACAGTAGGTCCATGTTGATTATCTATTTTATAATTTTATAGATACTATCTATCTATGGTAGTGTATATATGTTAATCCCAACCTCCTCATTTATCCCTCTCCCCTACCTTTCCCCTTTGGTGGGAGAGATCTCCTCAGCGTCTTCTTATATATTTTTATCTTTTGCTCAGAATTTCCTATTTATTCATCCATTTTTCCTTTGGGTTGTTTTTTTAATGAGCCCTTTATAATAGTAACTTTGTGATACACACTGAAAATATATTTTCTGTCTTTTCTCTGTCATTTAACTTTTTTAAAAAAATGGTGCATACTATACAGGAATTTTAACTTTCTGCCTTTTGAGTTTTATGTCTAGAGTCTTGCTTAAGAAAGCCCTACTCATCCCAAATTGCAAAACTATTCTATGTTTGTAAATCTAATACTTTAAAAATAATGAAACAAAATTTTTAGAATCTAATCTTGAATTAATCTGAAATTGATTTTGTTTGGTAAGGTAACAATCTGAGTTCTTCCCTGCATCACCCTGCCTGCCAAGTGGAGAGCCAGTTGTTTTAACACAGTATCTAAAATTTCTGTTTTGTGTCTGTTTTGTTTTGAAAGTGCCCACATATTTCATATGTACAGAAAGAGCAATTCTTCGATGGTGGGAATTTGTCTGATCTTTAAGTACAGAAGCATGTTGTCCTAGGGCTTTTGTAAGGTACTTATTTGATATAATATCCTGTGTTTACTTTTTTGGATTGGATAACACTGATGCATTGCATTGTGATAAAAGTTTTTAAGAGAAATTATTTTTTGAGCCTGAGAAATAAGTTGTAACTTTCTAAGTCATAAATTATTAGATTAGGAAATATTTTGCCGATCATTCTTTATGACTTTTAAAGTCACATGGTTTGCTTACATACTGTTTACACTTTTTTCTGAATAAGTGATGGTTTTGCTATTTATGGGGTTCATTTTTTCAGTGGGAAATAAGTGGAAAAGAGCTTTGATTTCACATTTACAGAAGCATAATTTACTCTTTTTTTATGGATTGTAGTTAGCTTGATATTAGGGATTTTGAGAAATATGGTTCATATTAAGTTTGAATCTGCTTACTAGAATAGATACCTGATAAAAACTCTGATCATGCTTGTCACTAGTTGTGTGTGTGTTTTTTTTTTAACGGGATACTTTTTCTTATTAGTGACAGCATGGAAATATGTTTGCACTAAAATCTTAGACAACTAGTAGTAAAGAAAATGGTTTTTTTTCCTGTCCTTAAATTTTGTCTTCAAGAGAAAGAACCCTTTGAAGAGTGATTGTAATGGGATTTTTCAGTACTAGTAGTTGCTGGCAGTGATGCTGTAAAGTTCAGCTTTCATATGCAGTGAGGAATCGAGTGGTTAAGTGATGACTTGGTTAGTCATGCTTTCGCGCATGATTAATGGTGTTACCTTTGAACTTTGGTATAAAGTCTAAGTAAGAGGGAAGCATATGTTTCATTGTACTAGTGAGACTCTTAGGTTTGCAGTTGACAGAGATTTATTGCCCAGCACCTGTGTTTTCCTTGAGAAACCTCACGTTTCTTTGTCTGATCCTGGCCGGCTCCTTTGTTGCAGTGTCACCTCATTTCCTCCAGAGGGCAGGAGAGAGGGAGATCCAAAGAGTAGGTGGCCAGTAGGGCAAGAGGCAGGAGACCAGGGTCTTTGTGCAGGGACTCCTCCGTGAGGCCCCGCATCTGCCTGGTGCTGAAAGGCAAGGGTTCTCTCTCAGGTGCTGACCCTCACTGCTGGGGGGTATGGGGGGGTGTCAGGGATGGTCATCCCTTTGTCCAGGGGTGCAGGTTTGTTTTATTAAGACAAATACGGATATTGTGGAGTAAGATACACATGTTACATGCATTTTAAAGATAAAACCGAGATACTCCAAAAGAGACTTGGAAGCCCTTTGTGCTGGGGGCAGGGGAGAAGAGGGCCGTGCAGTACATCTCAGACCTTCCGCCACAGGAGGAAAAGTGAGAACTACATGTTGTTATCGGCGACTCTTCCGTAGTTCAGCGTTTTCATAAGCTTGCACCTCCCGGTGGTGGTGTCGCCTCTGTAATAGCTCTTTTGTGGAGGTCTTTTAGATTAGAGACAGGGACGCTTCCCTGCTGTCTGTCTTTCAAGGAGGGATTAATAGCTGTGATTAATCTTGCAAAAAGCTATTCGTTTCAAGATTTCGTCTTGCAAAGTTCTTTCTCTTCCTTTTATTCTTACGCTGTCAATTCTGAGAAGCTGGGAACCCTGAGCCTTGGCTTATTTCCCTTTATGTCTGTCTCATTTAGTTGGCTTACTTCTTTGTTCCCCTCTTGTAAATATTTGCAACTTCATTACAATATTTACTTTCCCTGTGGTCTAAGTTTAAAAAAAAAAGATTTTGGCAAAAGGTGTGGCATGCTAAAGAAATATTGGCATAGTAGTTGGGAGTTGAAAGTTTTTAGATCTTGCTCTCCAGTTAATATTTAATTTTGAGCCTTAACGTTCTCAGTTATTATTCACGACCTTCAAATTCTTCGCATTCGTTTAAATCTCAGTGGTATTATTGGCAAACAAAAAGTGTTTTATATTCTTTTATGGCCTAAAAAGTGCTGTTTTAGGAAGAAGATTAATTTATAGGACATATAGGTATTTTGTGTTGTGTCTAAACAAACTTGGTACAGTAGTTCAGGTAATGTGACATCTGATTAGCACTCACTGTGGTCAGCACTATAGCAGGAACTGTTATAACTGTCAACGTCAGCAGTGTAAAGGACTCATGTAAAAGACACATGAAAAAGAACAGCTCTCCAAATAAGAGTTGAGTGAAATGTATAGGGGAACTGAGGAGCTCATACTAGAATACATTTTCTTTGCATACAGCCTCAAACTCAGACCTCCTCTATAGAAGCGTTCTTTTTCTTTTAGAAAATATTTATTTGGTCGCACCGGGTCTTAGTTGCGGCAGGCGGGCTTCTTAGTTGCGGCTCGCCGGTTCCTTAGTTGTGGCATGCGAACTGTTAGTTGTGGCATGCGTGTTGGAACTAGTTCCCTGGCCAGAGATCAAACCTGGGCCCCCTGCATTTGGAATGCATGGAGTCTTAACCACTGTGCCACCAGGGAAGTCCCGGAACGTTCTTAAAAGGTGATCAGTCATAATTTTGTACTTTAACATTTTTTTCTGAATCAGAAAAAAATGATAGGCATAGAGAAAATAGTTTAAAGAAATAGCTCAAAGCATATTTTGCAGATGTTTATAATGATGACTTAATCATGTATGCATTCATGGGGCTACAAATATCTTTACAATACAGAGACCCTGCCTATGGAAACTTGTAGCTATAAAATTCCTAAGTTTGGGTATCAGAGTTGAGTAACTTACAGTGATAGAGCTGTGTAACCAGGTCACATTAGGGGCTTCTGCCCCCCCACCCCCACCCCATTGCTTTTGGCATTAGGTCATTTCGTTTTAATTGGGAGACGATAAAATAAGCATACCTATGAAACTCATTGCTTGATTTATTAAAGAATGGTTTTGAGGACATGGGTTTACTATGTCTCACACAGCATTCTTCTTGAGAATCCACAGGGGAAATTTCTTCCTGTTGATATACACAGTTGTGGTTCTCTTCTTACATGTATGTACTCAGTGAGAGGGGCCCTCTCTTGCCCAGGCTGCTAGAATCCTTACAGCCAATCTGGAGACTTCATGGAAGGCATTTTGAATATCGCCCTTGACTTCATCTTTGTTTTCTAAATTTAATTTCTCTACTCTTGATTTTGGATTATTAAAAAATAATTCTGCTGCATTCTGCAAATTTGTAGCTGTATTGTACAATATAATGTATGCGAAAAGTTTTCAATCTGCAAACTCATTAATTTCCAGACATAGTTAATTTATCCTTTAGAAAACAAAAAAAGGTTTGGATTTTGGGGAGGGAGAGGCTCTTAAAGAGTTGTGGTTGTGGACAAAATGCCTTTATATCCTGACTGCTTTTATATATTGCTGGGTTTACTTTGCTAATATTTTGTTAAGGATTTTTGTGCCTGTGTTCATGAGGGATATAACATATATATTTTAATGTCTCTGTCTGATTTTGGTATCAGTTTTATGCTGGCCTTTCAACATGAGTTGAGAAGTGTTCCCTCGTAGTTCTCGAAAAAGTTTATATAAAATTGACATTAATTCTTCCTTAAATGTTTATAAGAGAATTCAACAATGAAGCCATCTGAGCTTGGAGTTTTCTTTGTGGGAAAGTTTTAAATTATGAATCTATATTTTAAAACAGGGTTATTCAAATTTTCTGTGTCTTTTGGTATCAGTTTTGGTAATTTGTGTCTTTCAAGGAATTGGTCGTTTCATCTAAGTTGTCAAATTTTTCAGCATAAAGTTGCTCATAATATTCTATTATTATCCTTTTAATATCTGTATGATTTGTAGTGATGTCTCTTTTGCATTCCTGTTATTATAATTTGTGATTTCTCTTTGATTAGTATAGCTAGGGATTTATCACTTTTATTAATTTTCAAGGACCCAGCCTTTGGTTTGGTTGATATTCTATATTTGTCCATTTTCCATTTCATTGATTTCTCATTTAGCTTTATTATTTCCTTTCTACTTTGGTTTAATTTGCTTGTCTTCTTCTCAAGCTTCTTAAAGAAACTTAGGTAATTGTTTTTAGACCATTTTTTCTTTTTAAATGTAAGCACATAGAGCTATAACTTTCCCATCAAATTTAGCTGCAATCCACAGGTTGTGATATGTTGAGTTTTTATTATCATTCAGTTCAAAATCTTTCTGATTTCCCTGTGAGTTCTTTTAACCTTGGGTTATTTAGAAGTATGTCCCTTAACTTTCAAATATCCAAACATTTGGAGATTTTCCAAATATCTTTATTATTGATTTATAATTTAATTCTGTGGCTAGGGAATATACGCTGTATTATTTCAGTCCTTTGAAATTTATTGAGACTTGTTTTATGACTCAGCCTGTGGTTGAATCTGGGTGAATGTTTCATGTGCATTTGAAACCCTATTTCCTTCTTATTTTAGCCAGAAAAGGGAAAGACAAGTTGGATTGAGAACAAAACAGCATCTTTCTCCTGGCTAAGGTGAGGGAGTGATGCAGGCTGCTGTGTTCACAATGACTTTCTTGGTGTATTTTATGTGGGAGGGGATCTGGGCATCCCTTCCCTGTATGATTGACAGCAAAGCTATAATCATGAAATGGGAGGCAATTGTCGTCTATAGAAGGAAGATTGCTTCATTGGTTCCTTCTTCAAATTGCAAATTTGCTCACATTCTTTGGGCAACTCAAAAAATGATGGAAATATGATTTGTCTTACTGAAATTTCATTTTTCAGCAGTAGGACTTTTATGTAATATTATACAGTTGTCCCTCAGTATCCATGGGGGCTTGGTTCCAAGACCCCTTCGGACACCAAGATCCGTGGATGCTCAAGTCTCATATAAAATGATATGGTATTTGCATATAACCTAAGCACATCTCCCTGTATACTTTAAATGATCTCTAGATTACTTATTAGATTACCAATACAATGTAAATGCTATGCAAATATGCTGACATGTGGCGAATTCAAGTTTGGCTTTTTGGAACTTTCTGGAAATTTTTTTTTCCTATTTTTGACCCGCATAGTTGCTTGAATCCTTGGATGCAGAGCCTGTGGGTACAGATGGCCGACTGTATGTATTCTAAGGATGATAATTTCATAGGTGGATGACTCAGACTGTTTTGTTGTGAAATAATTTATTCACTATGCATTTCCTACTAAAATAAATACTAAAATTTGATGCCTTGAGCCTCTCTATTTTAACTTAGAATTCTGTAGCTGGAGTGTGGCAGGTAGAATAAAACACCCTGGGATAGTCAGGACAAAAATCATCATCACCTCTTATAGAACTTAGACTAACAGGGGACTCTGTCAGATAAATACAACCACTTGGCAACATAAATTAAATTTTATTTTCTAGGAATATTGACCTAGTAACTGAATTTCACTGATCCCTAAACATTGAATTTTTTAAAAAGCATTTTGCTTGTACTGGATGGTGATAGTTTTAAAATCATGACAAATCACAACTGCCCCCAACATTTTTACCTCGGTACTCATAATACTAATGTATTGTTCAGCTCACGTTAGGGTGAATAAAGGGCAAAGGAGGCACTTCTGTGAAAGTTCGATTTCAACCAGTCATTGATTTATTATCGAGTTGAAAGTTTTGAAATATTTACTATGTTTTTTGGAAACCTTGGTAATGTTAAATTTTCATTGTCTCTTGATGTAGTTTAATGTGTTTTCCAGGCTCAGAATCTCACTTTCAACAGCCCGACATTCCCACATCTGTACATTTATTTGTCCAGAAGGGCATAATTTCTAAAAGATGAGCTAAAACATTAGAACTGATAACGAGTGTCAGAAGTGTCTCACATTTCATAAGATGAACCATGTGTGTTATGTGTTATAAGATGCTGCAGGAGGGATAATGCTTATCTTGGGTCAGGATATAGCCCTGAGAAATTATTTTTTTGAGTATTTTAAGAAACAATAAAATTCTTTATGAATTACTCTTTAGTTCTGATTTAGACTATAAGACCTATTAAAATTCTCCAACGCATATTGAAAAGCTCCTGATTTTGCATAAGCGAGGCAAGGGGGATGTTGGATGTGGTTTTTATCAGAAGGATCCTCCGTTCTTTTCCCATCCTTTTAAATTGAATCTCTCCCTGGGGATAGATCACAGATGAATGCACAAAAGCCAGAGTGAAGCACAGTGAGCTGCTGGGCTGCCGTCAGATTACTTTCTGGCTCTTCTAGAAGGTTGTTCGTCGCATAATGAGTTAATTTGTTGTGTGTAACTTCCTTAGCGTATCTTTAATTAAGTGGGGCTTTTGTGTGCGCACGCTGGTCAGATTGGTTTATAGTAGCAGGCCTTCTTTAATAAATCAAGTCACACCGTTTGAAGATGTTTAGCTTCCATTTCACACATAGAATATTTTAAATTCTCACGAGAGCTTTTTATTCATAGCATTATCTCTTTTAAAAGAGTAGGCTGTTTTTAGCATTTGAAGAGTTTTACATATGAGGATACTTTGATAATTTTGCCAGATGTGAGGATTCAGAATATTACACTACATATGACAAACTATTTTAAACATTAATGGGGGCTTCCCTGGTGGCGCAGTGGTTAAGAATACACCTGCCAATGCAGGGGACACGGGTTCGAGCCCTGGTCTGGGAAGATCCCACATGCCATGGAGCAACTAAGCCCGTGTGCCACAACTACTGAGCCTGCGCTCTAGAGACCGTGAGCCACAGCTACTGAGCCCACGTGCTACAACTACTGAAGCCCGCGTGCCTAGAGCCCGTGCTCCGCAACAAAGAGAAGGCACTGCAGTGAGAAGCCTGTGCACTGCAACAAAGTGTAGCCCCCGCTTGCTGCAACTAGAGAAAGCCCGCACGCAGCAAGGAAGACCCAATGCAGTCAAAAATAAATAAATAAATTTATTTAAAAAAATTAATGGACTTCTTGAAAATGTGGAATCTTTGATTTCTGCTTCTAGGTAATGAGAAAGAAAAGATAAGTATAGGAATGGTTGTGTTCTGCTGGACAATAAAAACATTTTACTGCAGCCTGCAGTGATAGCAGCTGATTGGGGATCACTTAAAAATAGGCAACGATGTGACACATTTACTGTAAACCGGGTAGTAGCTTTAGTGGAAATGAATCATTTTAAAGTGGGAAGGCACTTTTAGGTGCATATGTTCCATTCTTTTATACTCATCCTTTAGTATAAAAGGGGATGTTTCAGGATTGAAGGGAATTTTGTTGCTTTTGTTTCTCAAGTGCCCTGTGTCGTTACAGTCCGTGGAAATATTTAAGATTGGGACTCGCTGGCTACTAACGTGACTTCTTCTAATCTGTGAAGATGTTCACCAATGACATTTATTATCAGAGTCTGTTAAAAGTTTTATTTGCTGTGTTTTTTTGTGTGTGTGTGTGGTACGCGAGCCTCTCACTGTTGTGGCCTCTCCCGCTGCGGAGCACAGGCTCCGGACGCGCAGGCTCAGCGGCCATGGCTCACGGGCCCAGCCGCTCCGCGGCACGTGGGATCCTCCCGGACCGGGGCACGAACCCGCGTCCCCTGCATCGGCAGGCGGACTCTCAACCACTGCGCCACCAGGGAAGCCCTATTTGCTGTGTTTTAATGTACAGGTTTCCCAAAGGCTATTTGTATGTATTTAAAGAGCTGTATACTTTTGTTAAGTATTTGAGAGCCAAAATGTGAGAGCTTTTTCTAAAAAACTGTGCTTTATTAATTATGATCAATTCTTAACTAGATTGAGGAAAACGGAGAATGAAGGGCTTTTTGTCTGCATGAGCTTTACCTCTGATCCATCATACACAACACACTACTAAGCCTCAAACCTGTGGAATCTGATCAAATAGAAGGAATAAACATGGTCTTTGACCCAGAATGAGTGCAGGGACCTGGTGTTAAGGTTGAACATGACTGGTCAGATGTCAGGTGTACACGGTGCTGGTGGAGGGGCGTGTGCCGGGTGAGGTAGGGTGAATACTTCCACCATTCCCAGCGGGGAAACCCGCCTGTAATTCTCAAAGAGAGTGTTTAACAACAGGGCCGGAAGAGTTTTATTCTGGCAGCAACGTAGGATCAGGGATAGAAAAAAGAAGAGACCAGAGACAGAAAGAAAATTTAAAAGGCTTCAAAGTGCCCAAAAGTCATTGTGCTTATGAACTTGGGTAGTTTTTGATTAAGAAAACAAATGTAGTGGTCTCTCTAGTGGCTGTGCTCGGACTTGTTCCAGTGAAATGAATTTCGACCTCTTTCCCAACCACAGGGTGGGAGCTCTTCGCGCTTTCAGGCTTAAGCTGCCTGGAAGGACAGGCCTGCTTGGGGTCCGGTGGGGCTTGCCCTGCCTGCAGGGGGAGGTAGTGTGGACAGCAGTGCTTCAGTGGCATCTGTCACGGCCACCTGAGCAGGTGAGAAGATGCCGCATGGCTCATCAGAACGTGCAGCTCCTCCAGAGACCCGGGGCCTCCAGGAGGGAGCGAGCCCCCATGCCACACCCCTGATTTTCCTCTCCAGGCTGCAGGAACCCCATCCGCCGCCTTCATTTGCTCTCTTGGTTCCCATAGGCACGTGAGCTTGGGACTCTTGTGCCAAAGTGTTTAAACTTGACTGCTCCGAATGATGGGCTAGCCCGGCACACTGTGAAGGGGGAATGGGTGGTCTGCTTTTTGCGGCTCAGGGGATGGTATATGTTTGGGGAGTGGGCCCCTTACGTCTTGAGCTGCTCGTCTGTGATTACAGGTGGGGAAACGGCCAGAGCTTTTAATTGCCTGAGCTCACACAGCTAGTTATTGGCAAAGCAGGGACTAGAGCTGATTCCAGTCCACAGAATCTCGTGGAAAGCTGCCAGCCTCCTGGGCTCTGGGGCTCAGGGACACTGTGGTCTAGGCTCAGGGAGGATGCTGTACAGATGCAGTGCTGGCCTTTCCTGCACGTCTAAGAGAGAACAGCTTTTGTTTTAGGAAACCACCAACTCCTAAGTATAAAAATAGTTATAACTGAGAGCTTTAGGGAGCTTTAGAAAGTTATATTGCATCTGGCTCACAGATGGTTGGCCGTTGATGGTTAAATTGAGGCAGAGATCCACGAGGTGCTAACTGATGACCTCTACTGACCCTTAAAGCTGGGAAGAGCTTGGACCAAATCTCTGTCTAGAGAAATTTGTGCTTAGATACTACATTTAGCTGCTGCATGGCTGAGAACAGGGGAAACAGGGGATTTCTTTATAAACCAGGAGTGTACTCACCCAGGAGAGTAGAATCAGGCCACACCAAGCAAATCATCAAGCAAGGTTCTGGGTTGTACAGAACCTTGTTATTCAATTGTAACCCTCATGGGAGGTGGGAGAGCTGGTTTCCAGACCAGTTGGTCTGGGTTGGGGTGGTGGGTAGCTAGTTAATAAACCTCCCTGGGTGTTTCAGATGAAGTGGGACTGAGAGCTCCCATGTATACCCTCACTCCCTTTTGTGGTACATTGACCCTAGATATTTGCACCCCTAAAAGGGTAGTGTTTACAATGTACAATACCCATCTACACAGTTGAGGAAGGCGCTTTTTTGAAAATCCTGGCTATAATGATAGTAACCAAACTTACCGAGCAGTGACTAAATGCCATGAGCTATTTTTAACTGCTTTAACGTTTTCGACTCCTGTAATGGTTTTAACTACCCTGTGCGTTGGGGACTCTTGTTACCTTTCTCAGCCGCGGGGAGGAAGGCGGAGAGAGGCTCGGTAGTTGGTTCCAGCGGGGCGCAGAGTCTGGACGCTGACTCCTGGGCTCTGTTGCCTGTGCGGAAGCTCCCTTCATATTGATGATCAAGAAGCCACCTAGCGCACGCGGCTGACTCAGAGCGTCGGCATTTCTACTGCTCGGGCTCTTGCTACACAGCACGTCTTTGTGCCTTGGACCGTGGCATCCAGAACCCTGTGTGATGTGCATGAGATCTGGGAACACCTGCTTGCGGGGTGGACTGATCCCAGAGCTCTCCCCCACTGCCACCTGTGGTGCTTTGTCTTAAGGATCAGTAACACGACATAGCGATGAAGAGAAAAACAAAGATGTCCCGTGGTTTGTGGCCAGTTTAACTAGTGTGTGTGTATATATATATATGTATGTATTTTCACTGTAGCATTTTCTGTGGTTCCATGTGCTGTGCTATGTTCACTGTGGTAGTAATCAAGTTATTTTAAATAGTTTGTTAAGATTAGAAACAGGGCAGTTTATTATATATAATTTAATTTTTTACAAGCAAATTTAGAAACTTACTAATAAATTTAGAAACATTTTACTAACAAATGTAGAAATGTATGAGCTTTTTTTAAAAAAAACTAGTCATGTATGGGATTGCAGGGAAATAGACAGCTCTGTCTCTACCATCACAAGAGGGTGGATGGTCGTACAGGACTTTAAACACGGGCATGATTTGGAAGGACACTCTAATTGCACGGCTTCACAGGTCACCATGCAGCTTCCAAATGCACTGCATTGGGGTTTCCCCCCTTCCCCCTTAAAAAGTGTTTTAGGTAGACAGATGTTTTAAACAATATAGGATTCGTTTCGCAGCATCCCCACATTGCCTGTTTATTTTCTCGTGAACACGTGAGTTTATTCTAATTTCTGATTAAACTGTTCCCATGCTGAATATGAAGCATCAGTTAAGAATGTGTTTGCTTTGATGGGATGAAGGCATCCGCGGAGGAAAGGAACCTCTGCTCGCAGAGTGCCCTCTGCTGGCGGCTCTGGGTTTTATCAGCAGTCACAGAGCCATCATCCTCGAAGTAACAGAAGGAACGCGAACTTGAGAGTCAAAGGCACTTTAAAGCCACCTCCCAGCAGCAGCATCCCTTTGCCCTGTGGCCTAGAGTGTAAGGCAGCCTCCGAGGAGGAAGCAGCCCCGTCCCGGTCCTGCGTCCCTGCATCCCCGCGGAGTTGCCAAGCCCGAGCCAGCGGGCGCCTTCAAGTGCCTCTGCTGCATCACTGTGATCAATACTTGAGCATATTTTAAAACACAACGTAGGGGGCTTCCTTGGTGGCGCAGTGGTTGAGAATCCGCCTGCCAATGCAGGGGACACGGGTTCGATCCCTGGTCTGGGAAGATGCCACATGCCAGGGAGCAGCTAAGCCCGTGTGCCACAACTATCGAGCCTGTGCTCTAGAGCATGTGAGCCACAACTACTGAGCCCGTGCGCCACAGCTACTGACCTGCATGCCTAGAGCCCCGTGCTCCACAACAAGAGAAGCCACTGCAATGAGAAGCCCGCACACCGCAACGAAGAGCAGCCCCCGCTCGCCGCAACTAGAGAAAGCCCGTGCGCAGCAACGAAGACCCAACGCAGCCAGAAATAAATAAATTAAATAAATAAATTTCTTTAAAAACAAACAAACAAACAAACAAAAAACACAATGTACTGGGATAATGCAAAATTTATGACGTGGTTGGGTTTTCCCCCCCAAGCAGGGAACTAGCGAAAGTAGGAAGTTAAAAAATTTTCTTGACATAATAAAGCCTAGGTTAATTACTCTGATCTGATTGATCCCTAACACATTTTGATTTTTAAAGAATTGTTTGAAATATACAGTGATCTGAGCTGAAAGAGCTTGAAGGAAGACCATCTTATCTGTGACAGATAAAATCTGGGGAGTCAGTAAGGCACCATGTTCATCTAAGGGGAAAAAGCTCCAGGAAGTCAGAATAGGTATGATGACTTTGCTGGTGTGTGTGTGTGTTTCTGCTGTCGTTGACGCGTTTTCCTCTTAAGGTTTTATCGGAAACACGAGAGTCAAGGGCAACCTCTACCCTTCAAGTCAATATATGTATTTGGCAGACGAGAACACTAAACTAAAAACACCCTGCTCTTGGCTGTGCTTTGTAAAGGCCATTCTGTTTTGGAAGGGGTTTTAAACATGCTTTGCGATATCCCAAATGCAGAGGCAAATAGTACGAAGTTAAAAGTTTTTGAGCTGGAGGCCTTGAGCATGTGTCCTGACGTGAGGAGGAAGTGGTGTGACCACAGGGGCTGCCCTGCTGAACACCGAGTGTGAGTGGCCCTGTGCCCACCGGAGATGGAGCAGCCAGGCCTGTCCCTCAGTTCCTGACCGTCATGGCGCCTCCATGGATGCTTCCTGTGGTCGTGGTTGGCAGGGACCCTGTGCACTGAGCCAGTTTACTCTTAAAATGTGTGGTAGGAAATGTAAAATAGATAGCTAGTGGGAAGCAGCCGCATAGCACAGGGAGATCAGCTCGGTGCTTTGTGACCAACTAGAGGGGTGGGATAGGGAGGGTGGGAGGGAGAAGCAAGAGGGAAGAGATATGGGAACATATGTATATGTATCACTGATTCACTTTGTTGTAAAGCAGAAACTAACACAACATTGTAAAGCAATTATATTCCAATACAGATGTTAAAAAAAATAAATCACACTACATCTAAAATGTTTAAATGACTATTTAGAAAATTGTAACAAATGGAAAATTATATGCAAAAGCATCTGTGTAAAAAAGAAAATGTGTGGTAGGTAAACTATGACTTGTTTTCTCTGAAGGTGATGTCCGCCAGAAGACGCAAGGGTGAAGGACGGGGGGCGATGGGTGAAATCTTACTTATTACTATTTAGAAAATAGCAAGCCAGTGTTTTTCTAGTGTAGAGCCTATATATTTGTAACTTAATAGATGCTTAATTGAAGGTATTGGTGTAATCCAGTACATATTTTTTTTTTTTTCATCTAACTCAGATTGGCAGTGATACTTAATGCTTTATTCGTGTCTTCCATCAGATACTGAATCATCCTACTTGTTAGCTCTCTCACCTGCTTCTTCAGTCTTGTCCTGATTGGTGAAAGTGGGGCTTCTGACAGCTCCGGGAGATGCCGGTCCAGCAGTGTCTGTGCCTTGAGCTGTGGAACCGCTGTGCCTTGCTCGCCTGTTGACCCTGCGGGGGTTGAGCACCCCAGTCACTTGCCCGTCCCTTGTGCACACTGGACACTCGCAGGGAGAGGGACCCCCACGCCCCCCCGTCTCATCCAGCCCAGCGTGTGCGCTGGGGTTTGGAGGGAGGGGGTCAGTTCTTCTGTGTCCTCCTGCTTGCTGTCCCCGCAGAGTCCAGATGCTAGGCAAGCGTCCCTGCAGCGCGAGCCCCCATCATTTTCCTTCTTCACATGGTTTACTTTACACTCTATTCTTTCCACAGTTGTTTGACTCTTTTCAAAGACAGCATGGAGACACAGGAAAGAAAGAAACAAACTTAATTTAAAGGTTAGAATTCTGTTATTTTTAGAA
Source organism: Physeter macrocephalus (assembly GCF_002837175.3). Lineage (NCBI taxonomy): Eukaryota > Metazoa > Chordata > Mammalia > Artiodactyla > Physeteridae > Physeter > Physeter macrocephalus. Next base: position 23,446,881 of record NC_041224.1, on the reverse strand, counting down.
CGCAATCTCCTCACCTCTGGCATTGATTTCATTTGGTTGCCACTGGCCTTTGTGAAGAGTGGACCTTGCTTAGGATTTATACTTAACCGAGTCAAGTTTGCTTCCATATCGTATTCCTTTGTGTAAGCTTTGTCAAGGGGCCTTGAATATTTGGTGTAGATTTTAGAATTAATGCATCACCCTTCTCAAGATACTTACATTGCCTTTCTGCTGTGATGGGGCCCAAAGTTGTATCAAATGCCCTCTAATTAGTCTGAAAAGTTCTATCTTCTTAGTTCATAACATTGTGACTTCTCATTAAATGAGAGTGACAGTCCTTAAAGGCAAATTATTTTATTTAAATTTTGATGGATTTTGCCTTCCTAAATAACTGGGCACATTTTTAGGACTTTAGTGGTATATATTCGTGTATCTATAGGTTTTATTTTAGATGAGCTGAGAAGAATTCTTTTTTTTTTTTTTTTTTTTTTTGCGGTACGCGGGCCTCTCACTGTTGTGGCCTCTCCCGTTGCGGAGCACAGGCTCCGGACGCGCAGGCTCAGCGGCCACGGCTCACGGGCCCAGACGCTCCGCGGCATGTGGGATCTTGCCGGACCGACCGGGGCACGAACCCGTGTCCCCTGCATTGGCAGGCGGACTCTCAACCACTGCGCCACCAGGGAAGCCCAGAATTTCAACATGGTACAAAATGGCATCATTTCAAAGGCAGCTTTTCTTTTTTTTTTTTTAAAGAAAAGAAAGTAAGGAAGAAAAAAAAGAAAGAAAAATGGAGTGTCAGTAGTCTACGCTCTATTTGTATTCACTTGTGGGAGCAATTGTTTCCCAACATACCTTGCACCACAAACTGAAATTTTGGTGCCAGTCCCCTTGTGCGTGGGTCCATCCAGAACAGAGACAAGTTTTTGCAGGAATGTCATGTGACTGTAGGACAGGCCCACACAGAGGCTTTGTGTCAAAACAAACACTCACTAAGGCCAGATGGGCTTTGCCTCTTGTTCGACGCCATAGATTTTCAGTAAGAATGAGCCCTAGTGTTCACATACTCGAATGCGCTGGTGTTATGCTAATTCAGTCACTTTCGTGCTATTCATGGCTCTGCTGTGACGTGAGCAGAGTGGTATCTTGGTAGCAGGAGGAGGTCAAAGGGCCGGGCTGGACACGCCTGACGCCACGGGTGCAGGGGTCGCTTCTCTTGCTCACATAGCACACGTCAGACGGGTTTTCTGTTTTCCTTGTCCAGTCTTGTTGACCTGCTATTTACTTTCGTCTTTTGATAAACAGAAAGCGCTGCTGCCGTGCTCGGAGGGGGTGTTTTAAGGACCTGTTATTGTTAAACACATTTGAGGGATGGGAGTTTCACCTAGATAGGATTTAACTTCAAAAAGAGGAAGGAGGGATTGGGGGCGGGGGAGAATGTAGTCCCCAAATAATCCCATAAGCCTTAAAATTTTGCAATTAAAAAAAATGATTTGGGGTCTTTGGAAATGCTTGTCAGATCTCAGATTGCAGGTTCACATGTGCTGCTTCTGTGGGTGACATCTTAGCTTGTTTAAATAGTTGTTTAGAGCAGACGTGAAGCTCTAGACGACATTTGCATTAGGGCTTGAGTGTCAGCGATTCCCGCTCGGGTTTAGAGAGAGAGACCCTTCTGTAGCCTGGCCCCTGGGGGTCCTGTGTGTGCAGCTCAGCTCAGCACAGCCCGGTCCTGGGGAGGGAGAAAAAGTCAAGTATGAGACAAGTGCTTGATGGTGTGTGTCGAGTCTGGGCTTTATTCCCCGCTATTCAAACATGCCATGTATGTCTTGCCCTCCACCTTTGTCCTAAGATGTCCCCCAGTTGAGGTGACACATAATTCCTTCATGAAGTGTTCCTTGTCTTTGGTGTTTTCTGAGTTTTTGTAATTCCTGTATCACTTGGTTGGCATTTAATTTTGATAACTGGGTATTGTTCGTGAACTTTCTACATACCTATGGCTTGCCTCCCAAAGTTGATTTGAAAGTCTTGGAGATCAGGGGCCTTACCTAGACCTGGCAGTACTCGCTTTGTCCTAAAACACAAGTACTACTTTCAGACTGAGCATTAAGTTCTTCATCATCTGGTGGTGTGTAACGTGCCACCCTGTAATCTGCAGCTGTTAAACTGGGTAATAAGTGTACAGTGTTTTCAGTCATTGGGAGCCTCCACGTGGATGGATGTTCTTCCATATCCTCGACTGTTCCTGCTGGCAGGAATCTTCCAGTAATCTGGATGGGCCCGTGGCCTTGCTTCCTGCTCTTCTGCTTCGGGTGGTGCAGACTTGTGGTTCTGCCGCCATCAGGCCGCTCCCTGGGTTTGGAAAGGTGGATGGGATCAACAGAGCTCAGAACTCTGCTGCTGCAAAGACATGTTTGTAAACGTATGTCAAAAGAGAATGTTGTAGGGGAGGTTAGGTAGTTTTAATTTTGCATCACAAGTGGCTCTGAAGATTGGATTATGGTGGTTGTGGAAATGCTTATCTTCCTTCCACTTTGAGCAGGAGAGCTGCCTGGAGTGTGTTGAATTTTTGTGACTGCTTGAGCAATGTGTGAACGAACCTCAGAGATAGCCCACTCCCTTCATTGCTACACACACGGCCTCAGGTGTTTGCAAGGAGGAAATGATTGTGCTGCATCGGGCCACCGAGCCCGTGGGGTCCTTTCACTGCCCTTTTTTGTGGCTACTGACTGATGAACGGGCTATGCGCCCACTGGAGCCTCTGTCGTTAAAGCCAGGCTTCCTTGCCCCACCCACTCTACGTGTGCATCTTCAAAGCTTCACAGACTAGCTTTACTTCTGTTTTGCTGTCCCCCACCCTGTCTGATAAGTTTATAGTTACAAGTTCTATTGTTGTTTGAGGTTAGTCCGTTTCACCCTTGAATTACTAGTTATGTAGTTAGGTTTTCCCTGAGTTCCCATACAGCTAATTTGTTTCTTTGCTTCCATGCAGGATTTTTTATCGGAAACTTTAAAGTTATGTGGCAGAATAGGGTTAGTACAGACTGGTTGGGTTTGGGCTGGCTATGTTTTCTGTTTTAGTGCTTCAGTTGTGCTGCTTAGTGTTTGTTTCTGAGATACTGTGCACCATAATTTCTCAGAAGCAATAAATTGAAGGCACCGTTAACCTAAATTTCAAATACCTCATACGGGAAAACTTTACAAGGACAGCGAACTAAGCATGTATCTAAGGGATTAAGAAATTATACGGTATTAACCTGCATCATCTCCTTTACATTATTTCATAAAGTGCCTTGGAGCCCTTCCTTTAAAATTCCCCCATTTCAAATGTACTTGAAATTGACCAGATAAACCCAGATGACTTTATGAGTCGTACTAGGGATTTTCAGGAAAAACCTAAGCGCCAAGGCATTTTGAAACAAATGAGTTTGTAAAGGAATACAAACCGATCTTTGGTTTGAGATCACCAGTAGCGTGTCGATGAGTTTTGGGCTTTGGGGCCGTGTTTAAGCGAGAGTCCCTGTTGTTTTGTCTGCTAGCGACTCCAGGGGGCAGGGACCGTTTGCTGCCATAAACCCTGCGTCTGTCCAGGGCCTGCCGTAGCGTGGATGCACCGCAGGTGTGCAAGGGCGTGAATCAGGTCCACGGGCTCCTTAGTGGGGATAACTGTAAAGCGTGCACGCCCTCGACACGTGGGCGTGCGTGCGGTGGAGAGACAGGACAAAGGGTGAAGCGGGATGGAAGGCCGACGCTGGGGAGAGGTAGAGGTTAGGGGCAAGTGGCATTTGGGTAAAGCTTTCCACAGGGGAAGAGGTGGGGATGGCTTTCCAGCAGGGTCCAAACGAGCCACAGCAAGCCGAGCGGCAAGGAGATCCCACGGACCCACTGGCCTGGATCTTGGTGTATGCGGGGCCTGTGCCCTTTGTCTGTTGCTCCTCTCCCTCCTGAAAATCGTCCCGAAAGCTGGTGCGTGTTCCTCGCCTGCAGAGATGTCCGTGGTCATAAGACTCGGGAGGACTCCCGGCTCTGGCCCATCTGTTGACGACACCATCACTGCTCCCTCCCTGGATCGATGGTGGCCGTGGCCTGGCGGGAGGAGGATGCCCACCTCTGGCCTCGGTGGTCCCCACAGACACTGGGTCAGGCCCTTCCTCCCTCCCTCCCGAGCGCCGGCGGTCTGAGCCTCGGGGCCACACGTGCGAGGTGCTGGTGCTGCGGCCCAACCCGCCCCGGACCCCGCGCGGCGGGGGGCTGTGCTGGGTTTAGGTGTAGGGGCCACAGGGTGCGGCTGGACGGCTGCCTGCCGAGGCTTCCAAAGAGGAGACCCCAGGTAGGTGCAAGTTCTCCATCAAAACCCACCGTTTCCTCAACATCTCCTCTGTTAGTTCAGGAGTATTTATTCTGATTCAGCCTGGTCGGGTACTGCCAGGTGTAAGGAATTAATTGTGGATTTTTTAAGCAATTTGAGATAACTTCTTTAAAGAAAAACTGGGAGGCGGTTTTTGGATTAAGTAATAGGAGGGTGCAGCGGAGAGCTGCTTTGGGGTCAGATATGGTTGGTTTGTTTTAGAATTCTGAGCTATGTAGAGTTTCTCATGTGTCAGGGAGGCTTTCTTTCCAGGTCAGAGAAATTCCTTTTGGTTTGAGTCAGCCTCTCTTGTTGGCTGGTTGGAGAGTAAATAGGAGAGGGGAGATTTTTCTTCTGTTAGGCTGGGTGAGAGCCCTAAGAATCTCTTAGGTTGGTTATTTCTTTATAAACACTAGAAAAACATTCAGTATTTTAGTTCGCTTTAAAAGATCTCAGTTATTGCCTGAACTGCACAGGTGCCGTGGGCCGCTGAGGCTGCAGGGTGGGTCCCTGCCCTGAGGGGACTGAGGCCCGGTTTTAATGGTTATGGCTTGTATTTTTCTGCAGCTTGGAATCCAGCACTGCCAGGTGCCCGGCTGGAATGAAACGCTTCTTAAATCAATGTGTCTTTATAGGTAGCATGGGGTAAAGCATTACTTCCTCATACTGAAGTTAGTCAAGTCTGTTAATTGGTGGGTGATATGTTTTTCATTCTTTAAAAAAAAATTTATTTATTTAAATTTATTTATTTTTGGCTGCGTTCGGTCTTCGTTGCTGCGCGCGGGCTTTCCCTAGTTGCGGTGAGTGGGGGCTACTCTTCGTTGCGGTGCGCGGGCTTCTCATTGCGGTGGCTTCTTTTATTGCAGAGCATAGGCCCTAGAGCATGCGGGCTTCAGTAGTTGTGGCCCGTGGGCTCAGTAGTTGTGGCTCGCGGGCTTAGTTGCTCCGTGGCATGTGGGAACTTCCCGGACCAGGGCTCCAACCCATGTCCCCTGCATTGGCAGATGGATTCTTAACCACTGCACCACCAGGGAAGCCCTTTTTTTTAAGCAAAAAAAAAAAAAAGAAGAAGAAGAAGAAGAAGAAGAAGAAAGGACTCTATCTTGATGAAATTTTCCCTTCCACATTTGTCCCCAAGAAGAAGAAGAAGAAGATGAAAGGACTCTATCTTGATGAAATTTTCCCTTCCACATTTGTCCCCAAGAAGAAGAAGAAGAAAGGACTCTATCTTGATGAAATTTTCCCTTCCACATTTGTCCCCAAGAAGAAGAAGAAGAAGAAGAAAGGACTCTATCTTGACGAAATTTTCCCTTCCACATTTGTCCCCTTGACGAATCTGTTTGATCCTCGTGCAAGAGGCAGTGTGTCAGAAAGAGCATGGCAGGAATTTAGAAGTTGCAGTCATGAGCTGAAACTCCCTTTCCTCTTCACCTGTAATTACATGTGTGACGATCTCAGACAGGTTAGGTTTCCTGCTCCCCTGTCCTCCCATCTGCACGTGGAGCTGAAAGCGTTTCCCATGAATGAGTGTTGTGAAAACAGTCACTGTGCAGGAGTGGCCCCACCGCTGGCCCTTTGTGGAGTCAGGGCAGGGATGGGGAGGTCCAGGGGAGGCCCAGAGCAGGCACCTACCTTCAGAGCTCTGGTGGTCACCACGCCTGGTAGGAGAGGCTTGGAGTTTGGGAGCAGAATCCTGTAGATCTACATTGTTTTTAGGGACTCAGGCTCATATGCTACCTCACACCCCTTCTCCGGTGTCTCTGGCCCATAAGGTGACAGTACTGCCCACACCCTGCCTTGGGCATCCTGACACTCACCAGGACATGAGCAGGAAGAACTTGGCTGGTCCAGGTGAGCTGTTGTCTGGCCCACCCTTTCATGGGTCGTGGGCAGGTTTATCCAGGCGTAAACTCACTATTTCCTGGCCTTGCAGACCTGCGGTGGTGGTCGGGATGCAGCTCTGTGGGGGAGCGTGGAGGTGTTTCTGCTGGAAATTGGGTTCCTTTACACTGGAAGGGCAGAGTATCTGGAAGGTTTCTTTCCCCATAGCTCACGGCGTCTGGAATGTCAGCCAGGGTAGTCACACTGCGGTTCTTGAGTGAGCTCTGGGGTCTGAGGCTACAGGGTGAAGGGGGTGTTGATCACAGCAAGGCACCCGTGTCCACGGGGTTTCTCTTGGCAGTTAGGGAAGCACAAGCCTGCATTTGTTGATTATAGTTTCTGAGAAAGTCTTGTTGAAATTTCTTTCTTTGCCCAATAGGGTTATTACTTTATTCATATATATTCTACACATTATTTATACAACAGTATGGTGTTTTGTTCATTGTTCTGTGCTAAAAAGAGCAGAAGATGCTCCCTGCCTTTAGAGAACTTATCGAGAGATAACAAAACACCACTCGTGTACAAGGAGATAGGCTATTAAGTGACAGAGTTGTGGTCTAGATGAACACCTTGGGGTTGGAGCACATTTCACACAGGAGGTGCTTGTGTTCTCCGTCAGGAGAGGCACAGACAGCCTGGGTCGTCGGAGCCATGGGCGTGAAAGCGTTCAGATGTGTGGAGTGGGGGGAACTAGCGCTTACTGAGCACCTGCTGTCTCAGGCGCTGCTCGGAGTGCTTGGGATGGGATCCATGGAGAGCCCGGAAAAGCAGGCTTGGAGAGAGCATTGAGTGCTTGGCCGAGGACCTTGGGTTTTACCATTTAGGATGTAGTGAGTCACTGGAAGTGACTCATCACGGGGCAGGGACACCATGAAACCGGTGTTTTGTGAAGATGGAGGTGGTTGCAGGATGTGGACAGGATTGGGAAGAGAGGCGCCTGGAAGCAGTGAGATGAGTTAGCAGGTGGTTCCATTATTGAGAACAGGAGAAGAAGGAAGGGGAAAGGAAGGGATGTGTTCGCTCGTTATTTAAGGTGATACAGTTATAAGATAAGATTGCACATATATGTTTGCTGTGGAAAACCAGAAGGTACAGACAAGGGCTGCCAGCTGTGTGTAGCCGTTGGTACCTTTTGTCCATGTCTGCAGGTTGCACTGTCTTCAGACTAAAGGTGAGATGATACCTTCCATGATATTCTGTGCACAGCATTTATACTGCTGTATAGTGTTTCATTGATTGGATGTACTCAGCCTATTTCTAATTGTTGGGTATGTGGCTGGTGTCCTATTCTGTATTATTGTTTCTCAAAACATCTGATTTCATATATACATCCTGACCATGTAGACAAACATTTTAAATTCCTGGGTTAATGGGTGTGTTCAGTTTTAAGCATATTGATGCATCGTACCACATTCTCCCTCCCTGCAACTCACCCCTAACTACCTCACATATCCCCTAAAAACAACAATATTCCTTTATATAATTACTCTATACCGCTCACATCCAGGAAATTTTCCAGTTATCAATTCTGTTACATGATATGACAGATTCTTCAATTGTCCCAGCACTGTTTTGTTTTGTTTTGTTTTTTAAGTAAATTTTCTCTCCAGATGCAGGATCCACTCTAGGATCATATATTTCATCCAAATATTAGACAACGTGGTTTTTTTTCCAAAGAAATCAGTGCAGTTGTGTTATTAAAGGTCTCATATTCTGGACTTGTCTGGTTGTTTCCTTGTGGTGTCATTTGACTTGATTCTCTATCCCCTGTATTTCCTGTAGAGAGGCTAGGTTTATGGCTTGATTAGATTAAGTCCGAGGAGGATGTTGCTGCCAGTAGAAATGAAGATAATACGTTGCTTTTAGGGGGAAGATAAGGAATATAAGCTTCATAAATCAGAATTAAAATAGGACTTGATAAAAATATTGTTCAGTTATTAGTTGTTCCCAAACAGACATGCTTTTATTCATGGCATTAAAATTTCCTGGCAAGCAATCCAAACAAGCTCCCTGGGGAATTCAGACAGCTCCCAAAGTCACATGCAGTGAGAGAGGTCGATGTCTGAGGCTGGTATGTCTGGAGGGCTCTGGTCTAGAGATATGGATTTTGCAATTCTCTGCAAAGAGCTTAGAGGTGAAACAACTCTGAGAAAGAATTTGTATCTGATACTGACTGCGAAATTTGTATCTGACACTGCGAATATATGTGTAACCACCTATATGGTCATCACAGGAATGTCAAACATGTGTGTGTATTCATGGTGACGGTTTTTAAGATGTAGTAACAAACATCTGTTTGATTTAAGAAGTGTTCATAGGACTTCCCTGGCGGTCCAGTGGTTAAGACTCTGTGCTTCCATTGCAGGGTGCACAGGTTCGATCCCTGGTCGGGGAACTAAGATCTCGCATGCTGCGCGGAGCGGCAAAAAAAAAAAAAAAGTGTTCATGAAAGCGTTAACCCATGAATTTATGAGCTAAAACAGAATACATAATGATACATAGAAGAAACACAAAGCATTTCAGCCTTGAGAAATGTCGATTCAGTTGGACCAGGGTAGAGCCTGAGATTTGGAACTTCTGATTAGTTTTCGGGTGATGCTGATCTGGGATGGAATCCCACTTAGAGAACTACTGCTTCAAATCATGGATGAGATTAGAACTGTAGTATAATACTTAGGTGAGTGGTTTTTCAGACTTGATTTTTTAAACAGGCAAAACACTTTTATTAAAATAAATATTTTATGGACATCCCCATTATGCAAAATATTAAAAAAATGATGCTGTTGGGAAGAGACTGGGAGGAAGGGCTGTAGGAAGACAAACGTCTGTGATGCTGTCGTTGGAAAACATCCGTGTGGGTCTGAGAAAGTGCTGGGAATGAGTCGGCTGACTTAGGGCCGCGTGTCCCGGTTGACAGCGTTTATTAGTTGTGACTTCTTGTCAGCAGCTTACACGCTCTGAGTCTCAGTTTTTTCATCTGAAAATAGGGATTATAAACCCTCCCATCACATTAGATAATGCACATGAATGCAATGCAAATATAACTGGTGGTTACCGCATTCTCATTCTTGCCTTGGCTCTGTCCCGAGCCAGCTCTGTGATCTCTCGTACATGATTTCTGTGGAGTGGGGCCGGAATCGGGGAGCATCCGTGGCTCAAGCGGTCTCTGCGTTGTTCTGAAAGTGATGTCACAGGTAGAGAGGTCAATAATGGGCTGCTTTCCCACATTACTGGGCTAATATGCGACCCTATGAGAGATTATGTGCTGGTTCTAATAAAGCAAAATGCCAGAATGTTATTTCCTTGAAGTTGGAATTCACCTTTGGTTTCAGACTGCCTTTTTCTTTTTTGATTGACATATTAAACGAAGCCATCCACTCTTCAAGGGGGGCAGCAACTTTGTGGTTTGCTCTGTTGTGTTGCGGTGATGAGGTGGTGGCTTGGGTGTTGGGGGTGGTTTGGGGTGGAAAATTGCGGGGCAGCCGAGTGCACTTACCTCGAGGCACTGGCCAGTATTTAATGGTGATCTGCTGTTGAACAGCAGCTATGTTTTCTGCCTTTATTGAGAAGGCAACAAAAAAATCTGTGTAATGTTACTGCAACAAAATTGAAAATGGGTCCTGTGGTTTGAATTTACACATGATAGGCATTTTTGAAGTGGAAATGATTAAAGTAGCTAAGGTCAAAATCACACGTATAGTCGGCCCTCCGTATCCGTTATGTGTGGGTTCTGCGTCTCAGATTCAATCTTATCTACAGATTTCAATTGAAACTATTTTTAAAAAATTCCAGAAAGTTCCTAAAGCAAAACTTGAATTTACCACTTGCACAGGCAACTATTTACATAGCGCTTACGTTGTATTCAGTATTATAAATCATCTAGAGATGATTTAGGGGGATATGGTAGGTTATATGCAAATACTACACCATTTTGTACAAGGGACTTGAGCGCCTGTGGATTTTGGTGTCCTGGAACCAACCCCCCTACAGATACTGTGGGAGGACTATACCACATCTGTCTTGAAATACCAATGATTCATTAAAAACAAACAAACAAAAAAACCCACTTTGGAACATACTTTAAATGTCTTGTTTTTGGTTTAAGTAGATTGGAGAGATACTTAACCAAGAGTATCTAGCATGAGGCATCAGTCCTCTTGACTGTGCTCTTCTATTGACTTGAACGAGGAAGTGCTTTCTATCAGTAATTGTGATGTCATTACCAATGGCTTCATTTGTCCCGAGACACAGTTATCCTCGGCTCACGGGATGGACGGTTGCTAACCTTGAAGCCGTGTGCCATGCACATTACTTTAAGGCATTTTTAAACGGTTTCTCGTCTTTTTGCTTCTGAACATTATAGATGCGCAGAGTGAGATAGTTCTACCAGGATTCTCATGAAAAAGAGCAGCACCTCCTACAGAGGTTGCCGTTTCCAACTCTTGTACCTGATCCTTTCCATATTCTCCTCCATATTTCTGTGTGAGTGCTTATGTCGGTTCTTCTTTTTTTTTGCAGGGCTGGGGGTGGGGGGGGGTCTTCTGTCTTTTGACTCAATGTGGAAGATTTAACCCTGTTTCACTGCCCCGGGCGTGTGTTGCCTCCCCCGCCCCCCCCTCACACACACACACACA
>NC_041224.1:23430575-23436035 GCF_002837175.3 Physeter macrocephalus | reverse complement strand
CTTGTACCTGCTCCTTTCCATATTCCCCTCCATATTTCTGTGTGAGTGCTTATGTCGGTTCTTCTTTTTTTTTGCAGGGCTGGGGGTGGGGGGGGGTCTTCTGTCTTTTGACTCAATGTGGAAGATTTAACCCTGTTTCACTGCCCCGGGCGTGTGTTGCCTCCCCGCCCCCCCCCTCACACACACACACACACACACACACACACACACACACACACACACACACACTCTTTAGACCTCTTTTCCCCCAAAGTAGTTATAATTTTGATTAAATACTTGACGTTCACACCATTTTCCGTATTAAAAGCTTCTCATAGCTGAACCATGTATGATAGATACCTTGATTACTCTTTGTTTCCTTCACAAGTTTTGTGTTTTCCGTGAAATGAACAACTTTTTTTTTTTTCCATTTGGTTGGTCTTCTGTGAACTTGCAGCTAATTCCATCCCAGCTCTTCCGGCTGTGAAGTAGCATCTGGGTGTGTTTAGTTGCGTCGGGTCCTTTCCCGGCCTAGTCTTGGGGATGGCTCTTGGCTGGGCCGCCCCCTGGCAGTTCTCTGCTGTGTCTGCCCCCTGCTTCACACGCCATGCCTTCCTCACTCACGGTTATGTCTTGGGTTTTGTTGGTGCACATCCTCTAGTGTTCACGGTACAGAGAGGGGAAGCTTTTAGAGACACTGCATTTCTAAAAATGTCCTTTTCTACCTTCACTCACACTTTGCTGGTAGTTGTTGGCTGAAGTCTAGAATTCTATGTTGTAGACCATTTCTCTTAGGAATTTTGAAGTCAGTATTCTATTATCATCTAGATTTTGGTGTTGTTCTTGAGAAGGTCCAACTCATTCTGATTTCTGATTCCTTTTCCCTTTGTTGTGGTGACTTGTATTTTACTCTTGGGAAGTTCCTTCCTTTCTTTCGCCCTCCCTCCCGCCTTCCCACCCTCCCTTTTCTGGCATCTGATTCTGCTAAAACCTCACCACAAACCTTTCCCAAATCTTTTCAGTGAACGTAATCTTTTCCTCTTCTGAACTCACAAAGCATTTTTATGTTTAGTTTTCTTATGGCTCATGGTCTGTCTCTTTTTAACTCTTTGTTTTATCTGATAAATTTTAATTTCTCACAGTAGGTAATGATTGTCAGTGCTTCACACATAGTAAATACTCAGTTCTTTTGGATCAACATGAAGTTTCTAGTCTTAACGTTTACAAGTATATTCTCATTTGAAGATTTGACAGGATATAGACCATTGCTGTACACCATGGTTAATGCAAGAGTAGGGTACTGTTTCTATTTGTAGATGCTTTTCTTGAAACTTGCATGGGCATAAAATATGCAGTGCTTGTGTGTAACCCAGGTCATCACTCGCAAAAGCTCAGTATCTTGTTGTACAGCGTGACAATGCTCTTTATGGAGTGTGAGAGATTTCTTGAAATTTGGATAGGAGTCAGTCTTTCATTAGGACTTTTCCTGCACTGTATTCTCTTCCTGTGTCCTGGGATTGGGTGGGTATCAGCATTCTTTGCAACTTTCATCTTATCAAATCTCTGTGCTTTCATTCTAGCTGGTCATAGAAATGTTCCCTCCATCTTTTTTCCCAGTCATCTTGGGGTAGAAGCAGTGATTCTGTGTGTGGTTTTGCCTCCCAATTTCTTCTCTGGGCTTGGATCCATCCTGGGGAGCCTTGTCTGGCAGGGACATTTGCTTCTTGGTATCCCTCTCTCCAGCCACTTGTTGGACGAACCTTGTCTCTCATTTCTTGCTCATGTGTGATGGATTTTTGTTCATCATACCGTAAACTTATTATTAGTGTTTAAATCTTTGGTTATTTTATATGTACATACTGTAAGTGAAACTTTTTTTAAAAAATTGAGTGTTGTGTCATGTTTGTTTTTTAACCCAATGACAGGTCTACAGATTGTAGAATTAATGTTTTTGGTATTTTTAAAAGTGGCTTATCACAGCTTTCTGTTCAGGTACATTTCTAAGTTTCTACAGCCAGGACAGCAATGATTTCTGTTATTATTTCAAACTTAGTGTAGACTGACACAAAGTGGAATCAACGAATATGGTCTAAATTTTTAAGAAAAGTTTTCCCTCACGGGTACTTGACTGTTCCTTGAAAACACAACGAGTGCTCTGGGTATGGAGAGAGAATTGTGTGCATGAAGGCTGTCAGTTACAATCTCCTGAGAGACTATACTCTTCCAAGGAGTTGTATTTCTCAGTGGCAAAAAGCCTCCTTCCTGCTTTTCTTACTCTGCGGGAGGAGGTCATTTTCACGTGCACTGCTCAGATCTGATTTTTTAGTGTGCTGTGCTCTCTTGAGATTACCGATGATTCCCTCTTGGTGCCTTCTCTCCAAATGGTCGTTTCCATTCAGCACATGGTATGGAGTGACATTTAATAAGCACCAGCCTGATGAATGCCTTGATATGGTGTTGTCAGGGCTACTTGGCATGGCTGACCGTTGAATCAGGACCTCTCTGGAGGCAGAAGTCAACAACTGAATCTCAGAATTAGACAAGCCTTGATCAGATCGTTGAAGGATGATAAGCCAAGTTTGCAGAGTGTTTCAAGGAGGAGGGAGTGACCAGCGGCATCTTATTCTGCTGATAGACCAAGGAAGATGGGTCTTGAGAACTCCTTTAGCAACATGGAGGCTGTTGGTGACCTTGATGGACAGTTTTGGAACCAGGGTGGGGAGGAAGCCTGATTGGAACAGGGTTATGGGAGAAGTATCTGAGATGACAGAGCTTTAAAAAATTTTGCTGTCAAGAGGGTCGAGGTGTGGTAGCTCGAGGGTAAAGTAGGGTCAACAGAAGATTTTGTACTATTATTTTAGCGTTTGGAAAAATACAGTATTAACAGCTTTTAAAGGCTCAAAGTTGACATCTGAATACTATTTTCCATACTGTTATGGCTTTTAAAAAATTTTATTGAAGTATAGTTGGGTTGTGTTAATTTTTGCTGTACAGCAAAGTGATTCAATTACATATATATATTTATATATACACACATATATATATATAATTCTTTGTTTAAAAAATATTCTTTTCAATTATGTTTTATCATAGGATATTGAATACGGTTCCCTGTGCTGTACAGTTGGACCTTGTTGTTTATCCATCTTCTATATATTAGTTTGCATCACACCATTATGGTGTTTAGAGACATTAACAGTGAGGCTGGAGATAGAGCTCTAACCTTTCTTGGGGTGTTCCGGTCAGGAGAAGCTCTTGGAGAAGAGGATGGCTGAGGAGTCTTGATGGATGGGAATGGTCAGCCTGGGGGGTAAGGTGGGTCCCCAGGCACTGGGCATGCGAGGAGGGGTGCAGTTATACAGGGCACAGTGCGGGCTGTGAGAGGGGAAGTGGTGGGGGAGAGGCTGGACCGTAGCAGGTTTTCAAGTACCAATTTAAGAGGTTGGGGAATCTTCAGGAGGGAATTTATTTCAAAGGAGTAGCTCCAAGTGTTATAGAAAGGCAGTAGGTTGTGATCTCATGTGGAAAGAGTGAGGAGGATTAGGAGGCTTTAAGAATGTGTTTTATAAGCTACATTTTAGAGGTCAGCCTGCTTCTGTGTGCATAAAGTTGTTTTAGAAGTGAAAGCTGATATTTAGGTTGGTTAGGTCATCCTGCAGCTTGCTTGGGGGAAGCGGAGGGCAGGATGGATCAGTGGTAAGTGGCCGGGGATGATGACTTTCTCTTTATTCGCCCCCAGGTTATTCATTTTTCCTCATTTCTCTTGGAGAGTTAATACCATTTGGTAAGGAAGAGTAGGAGTATAGTTTGTTTCAGGACTTTGTTCTTCAACAGCTCAACAATTCTAGAAATGACAAATTCTGGAGCCTGGCTGGACTCACGGCAGCGGGTTTCTCAAGAACTCTCTGGATGACATTGTAACCAGGGAATTATGCAGAGTAAGGACCAGTGAGTGAAGGGGATGCCAAGGGTGTGTGTGTGTGTGTGTGTGTGTGTGTGTGTGTGTGTGTGTGTGTGTGTGTGTGTGTGTGGTGTACGTGTGCGTGGTGTGTGTGTTTTCTACAAGCTTACTCTCCGTGCTCTGGATGAACAGTTGATTTCAGCACTGAATCTGTTAAAGAAATCTAGATAGATAAGGGTACAGAGGAACTCTGGGTTATTGGCATAGTAGTTTTTATGATAATGTTTAATAACTTTGAGAATTAGGGTCTGGACTGCCTTCTGTGCTGGTTAGAAATGACAGGGATTGATAATTCTGCATTTTTTATGTGTTCCGTTTTTTGTGATTCTTAGTCATGGCTCTCTTAAAGATGCCCTCGGAGGGCTTCAAGGGTATGGATTGCTTGACCCCACCCCTGGAAGGTCAGAGTCAGTAGATCTGAGTAGGGTCCAGAATCTGTATTTTAACTCTCATTAATCTTGTGCCTCGTCCATCCCAGACTTTCCTTTAAGAAAAAACTGTACCAGACGTCACTGGTTAGGCTGGGAAAATGGAGTGTTACCTTGAGTTGAACTTTTTATTAGTAATTCTGCGCTGTGGATGATTTAGTAGCTAACGGCAAAAGGTATAGTTTAGTATATTGTCATTTAAGTACACAAGAGAACGATTATAGAAATTTAAGAACAACCGTGTTCTCTCTTCACATAATTTTAGAGCTTGATTTTATGTTACATTGTGCGTATATGTATGTGTGCGTATATATGTGTGTGCACATGCATGAACGTGCACACACACCCCCCCCCCCCAGGTAGAAGTGTGTAACACTTCAAATGAAGTCTTTTTCCTTCCTTCTCCCCCAGTCCCACCCCCAGGGATTAACTTTGCAGATTTCGGTGTGCATCTTTGGAGACATTGCTGTATGCACACATACAAGTGTATGTAACTTTGTCTTTACAGCAATAGACTCAAGCACGCATGCTGCTCTGAGCTTGCTTTGTTCACTTGTGGTCTTAACATTCTTCTGTGTCCGTATATTTAGACCTGTTTGGAGGGGTTACTTTGAGCCACCGAGGCAGGCAACCTCCTTTTCTTCAGATAAGCTGTGACATGAGCTTTTCAGACACACAGTATACGTTGCTTGCTTATTAGAATATCTCAGTAGATTGGATTAGGAGGATTAATAAGTATTTCATATCGGACCATGGGAAACCCAGCATACTTCAGAGGAATTAATATTTCGTGTGCAGTTGAGTTTTGCTCGTTTCTGCACTTCCTGTCACCATAGTGTATTGGCGTCTGAGCCAAAGGGACGTGCATGCAGGAGTGACTCCATGATAAAAAAAAAAGAAAATGGACTCAACCAAAGATAGGGAGCCACTTGAATTTTCAGTCAGTTGGGATATTCTTTTTTTTTTTTTTTTTTTTTTTTTTTTTTTTGTGGTATGGGGGCCTCCCTCTGCTGCGGCCTCTCCCGTTGCGGAGCACAGGCTCCGGACGCGCAGGCCCAGTGGCCATGGCCCACGGGCCCAGCCACTCCGCGG
>NC_041224.1:23404089-23430050 GCF_002837175.3 Physeter macrocephalus | reverse complement strand
AACTTTGGTTAATAATAATTTTTGTTAACATAATTTTGGTGCCATTCTAGCTTTTGGCAGTCCCTTCTCATTCTGTGACCTCTCACTCATATGTGAGCAAAGGTTTTAGTACAGTGTATGTCATCTTCTGCCTTGTAACAATTGCCACAAAACTTAGGGACTCGAAACAACAATGACTTACCGTTTCTCACAAGTCTGTGAGCTGACTGGAGCTCAGCTAGATGGTTCTCCTGCTGGTCCCACTTAGGGTCTCTCCTGCCACTGTCAGCAGACAGGAGCTGGAACATTCGAGGCTCCGGGGCGAGAGCCAGAATGTTGGATGAAGATGGGACACTGCGATGGCCAGATCTCTCCTTCTCCTCAAGTGATCTCAGGACTCCTCCCTTTCACTTAGCTTCTCCATGTGGTCTCTTCATCAGGGCGCCAAATTTCTTGGTGGATCAGGTTTTTTTAAAAATACAAAAGTGAGAGCTGCTAGGATTTTGTAAGTCTTAGGCTCAGAGCAGCATTTCTGCCCCATGCTATTGGTAAAGCTCCCAGATTCAAGATGAGAGGACTTGGAATTTTCACACAAAATTCCAAGACTGGGAGGCAAGGTTAATGAAAGCCTCTTTTGGAGACCAGCTACTTCATGAAGACTTTACTTTTTGTATAGCGCAGGTCTATAGCCTCTTTTACAAAATTCTTGGAGTCAGATATTTTTCATAATTCAGATTTTTTTAGATTTTAGAGAAGAACTATAAAGCATATGCTGTGTATTATATCACATGCCCAGGACAGTCTGAGGCAGCACCTCATAACCAAGCACCTTAATAATTCTGTAATAAAATGTATGACTCAAGTGGAGTAACTACAGGCTACAAATAGCCTCAGAGAAGGTCAGATCAAGTTTTGGCGTTTTCAGAGATTTTTGGATTTTAAATTGTGAGTAAAATATTATGAACCTGTATTTTGAGTCAAAATAAGCTTTTAAAGATAAAATAAATTTCTCCTCTCTTGGGCATATACCTGCTGTCAGTTCAGGTCCTCTGGGAAGCAGACATCAAAACAGAATTAGAAGCGTGAGCAATCTGGGGGAAATGCCTGTTGAAAGGTGCAGGGGAGAGAGAACTAGAGCAGTCAGGGAGGGCCTTCAGACCACGAGGCAGGTCTGATGTCCATGCAGGGGCAGGGGGTGGAGGGAGGTTGGGCAGGAATATCCTTAGCAGCAGGGCAACTCTGAGAAATTGGGTCTCATCCAGTGGGGAGCTCCATCCAGAGCAAAGGTTGCCTCTCGTGTTGGTGTTGGTGGTAACAGCCAGACCTGGTCTCCCTGCCCTGATTGGTCACTGGCTGGGAGCTGCCTAGGAAGTGAGCAGCCGGCACTGCACGTCCTTGGAGGCCATCAGTCAGCTCCTGGCCTTGGTCAGGTTCTCCTGGGAGGGGAGATCTGAGCTTGTGCTCTGTGGTTGCCACCATCCTTCCTCAGCTTCCACAGATTTAGTTCCTCTGGTTCTTAGTTTCCAGTTAACACAGTGCTCTTCAGGAACGCGTCCTCCATGTAACTGGGGTGGGTGGGGGGGTCAGTTCCCATTTCAGGACTATCCAGTTAGTCCATCAGCCACACTGTATTGCTTCTATGCCCTCTTCCAAGTCTATCCAAACAGTGATTTTACAAGTTCTCCTTCCTTGGTTTTCTTTGATGTCAGAGTGGACAGTAATTTACAGCACAAATCAAGAAGGGATATCTCTGAGAGAGAAGCCCCCAAAGGCCTAGAAGGGCTGTGTGTGTGTGTGTGTGTGTGTGTGTGTGTGTGTGTGTGTGTGTGTGTTTTCTACAAGCTTACTCTCCGTGCTCTGGATGAACAGTTGATTTCAGCACTGAATCTGTTAAAGAAATCTAGATAGATAAGGGTACAGAGGAACTCTGGGTTATTGGCATAGTAGTTTTTATGATAATGTTTAATAACTTTGAGAATTAGGGTCTGGACTGCCTTCTGTGCTGGTTAGAAATGACAGGGATTGATAATTCTGCATTTTTTATGTGTTCCGTTTTTTGTGATTCTTAGTCATGGCTCTCTTAAAGATGCCCTCGGAGGGCTTCAAGGGTATGGATTGCTTGACCCCACCCCTGGAAGGTCAGAGTCAGTAGATCTGAGTAGGGTCCAGAATCTGTATTTTAACTCTCATTAATCTTGTGCCTCGTCCATCCCAGACTTTCCTTTAAGAAAAAACTGTACCAGACGTCACTGGTTAGGCTGGGAAAATGGAGTGTTACCTTGAGTTGAACTTTTTATTAGTAATTCTGCGCTGTGGATGATTTAGTAGCTAACGGCAAAAGGTATAGTTTAGTATATTGTCATTTAAGTACACAAGAGAACGATTATAGAAATTTAAGAACAACCGTGTTCTCTCTTCACATAATTTTAGAGCTTGATTTTATGTTACATTGTGCGTATATGTATGTGTGCGTATATATGTGTGTGCACATGCATGAACGTCCCCACACACCCCCCCCCCCAGGTAGAAGTGTGTAACACTTCAAATGAAGTCTTTTTCCTTCCTTCTCCCCCAGTCCCACCCCCAGGGATTAACTTTGCAGATTTCGGTGTGCATCTTTGGAGACATTGCTGTATGCACACATACAAGTGTATGTAACTTTGTCTTTACAGCAATAGACTCAAGCACGCATGCTGCTCTGAGCTTGCTTTGTTCACTTGTGGTCTTAACATTCTTCTGTGTCAGTATATTTAGACCTGTTTGGAGGGGTTACTTTGAGCCACCGAGGCAGGCAACCTCCTTTTCTTCAGATAAGCTGTGACATGAGCTTTTCAGACACACAGTATACGTTGCTTGCTTATTAGAATATCTCAGTAGATTGGATTAGGAGGATTAATAAGTATTTCATATCGGACCATGGGAAACCCAGCATACTTCAGAGGAATTAATATTTCGTGTGCAGTTGAGTTTTGCTCGTTTCTGCACTTCCTGTCACCATAGTGTATTGGCGTCTGAGCCAAAGGGACGTGCATGCAGGAGTGACTCCATGATAAAAAAAAAAGAAAATGGACTCAACCAAAGATAGGGAGCCACTTGAATTTTCAGTCAGTTGGGATATTCTTTTTTTTTTTTTTTTTTTTTTTTTTTTTTTGTGGTATGCGGGCCTCCCTCTGCTGCGGCCTCTCCCGTTGCGGAGCACAGGCTCCGGACGCGCAGGCCCAGCGGCCATGGCTCACGGGCCCAGCCGCTCCGCGGCATGTGGGATCCTCCCAGACCGGGGCGCGAACCCAGTTCCCCTGCATCGGCAGGCGGACGCGCAACCACTGCGCCACCAGGGAAGCCCCAGTTGGGATGTTCTTGATGAGGTCGATTTCTTTTCATGGCAGGAGGTTATCCCCATGTAAATTGTTGTGTTCGCTTTTGGTGATGCTGACTTGCTGTCTATTCTTTCATACAGGATCCAAACTACTGGATACAAGTGCATCGACTGGAACATGGAGATGGAGGAATTCTCGATCTCGACGACATCCTCTGTGATGTGGCGGATGATAAAGACAGAGTGAGTTCAAGTCAGGAGAGCGGCTCTGAGTGCATTCTGTGAAGGCAGGGGTGGGGGGCGCGGGCATGGGTTCCTCCCTGTTTCAGACACATGTATTTTAAAGGACATTTGGGCCACTCATACTGGTATGTTTGCTTTATAATAAGTATCATGAATCTTCCCAGGGTATAATGATTTTCTTGATATCTGGGACTTAATACTAGGTTTTGAACTTTTAAAATTGCAGCGTTTTAAATGGAAATATCTTTAAGAGGTTTCCATGCCATCCTCCCCTTATTTTAACCAAATGTAACATCTTTCCCGACAACTCAGGCCTGTCATTATGCTCAGTGTTTCCATGGGCGACATACAAGGTCTCTGTTCTGATCCCAGAGGTGGCCCGTCCCAGCAGCTGGCATGGCCCGGCTGCATCCCAGCATCCTCCCGGTGGGCTCGGCTTTCAGGAAGCCGCCCTTTCCTCCGTGGCTCCTCTCTGAGTGCCGTCACACCGCAACAGCATCTTCACTGTTGGCTGTGATGGAGGCATCACTGGCCGGTATCCACCCTCCCATCTGTCCTCCTTGAGGGAATGAGGCAGAGGAGTGACTCAGAACGTGTTAGGAATCTGTGGCAGGATGTTGGGCTCTGGCACAGGAGTCAGCGGATTCTTGATTGCTCGACTCCAACTTGAGCAGGCTGTGGCCACACCCCCTCGTATCTGACCTGCTGTGAGATGCTGGGAGGGCTGGCGGCCACATCCTCACCTGTTCGTCACGGCCTGTGATAGCTCAGGGTGGGCTGCACAGCGAGGTGACTGCATGGGGTCGAGGAAGGTACATCGCCCGGTGCCCACTCCTCTTCCTCCCGGGAGCTCCAACCGCTGGCCCCTTGCCTCCGGAGCTGTGGGCTGGGCGAGCGTGGCTGCTGTGCTTACTCACGCCTGCATTCCTGACAGCGTAGTGCCTGGCTCAGAACCGGCCGATGTCTTATGTGTTTTCTTGAAATCTTAAGGAAAATGAAAAATTCCAGGGTACCAGGTATCGTGTAACGTCACGGATGTTTGATTCACTAGCCCCTGCTGTGGTGGGGTTTGTTCCCTGCCGCTGCCGTGGGCTGGGAGCGTGTGGTGTCAAAAATGCAGAACTTTCCTGCCTGTCTGTGATTTGCTGCTGTTTCTCCTGGGCTCAGTTCTCCTTGTCAGGCTCTTCTGTGAGCCAGGAATAGGGTGGCTCTCAAATCCTTTTCCTGCAATCCACATGAAGAGCATCCTCTAGAGACTTAAATTATAGTCATCTTATTGTGCAGCTCCGCTCCAGAGCTTAAACGACAGAAATTTATGAAGAATTTAAACAGGTTGCCCTTTCCCAGCCATAATGCTGTAAAGAGATGAGCTCATGTGTTGTACTGATCTTTTAATATTTTCTCTCCTCCCTTCCTCTTCCTTTTCTTTTTTCTTTTTCTTTTTTTGGTTGTTTTTCTTCTATAAAATAATGCAGCTTCTTATGAAGAAAAAGAAACTTAGAAAGAAGGAAATAGTCACCCGTGACCCCCTTGCTGCTTAAAGCTCATTGCTGCCGCTATTTGAGTGGGCTTTGCATCCTGACGCTTTTTTCCTTCAGAGACAGACACACACTTTTTTCCTCTTAAATAAAAAGGATTGAGTAGTAGCCTGCTTTTTTGGAGTTGATTATAAATACATTTCCACATCCGTTAACCATAGCTATGCCGACATAGCTGCACGGTATTTTCTTTTAGGGATTTATGTGCTCTTTCATTCGTCCTGTTTTGGATTCTTGGATTTCTGTGAAGGAAGCTGAGTGGTCCTGGGTGTGTCTTTTGCACCCAGCAGCAGTGGTGAGCATTCCTGTTTCTCCACCTGTTTCCTTCCTTCCTTCCTTCCTTCCTTCCTTTCTTTTAATTGAAGTGTAGTTGATTTACAATGTATGTTAGACTCAGGTGTACAGCAAAGTGATTCAGTTATACACATATACATATATTCTTTTTCAGATTCTTTTCCATTACAGGTTATTAGAAGATAATGAAA
This sequence comes from Physeter macrocephalus, assembly GCF_002837175.3. Classification (NCBI taxonomy): domain Eukaryota; kingdom Metazoa; phylum Chordata; class Mammalia; order Artiodactyla; family Physeteridae; genus Physeter; species Physeter macrocephalus. Next base: position 23,424,489 of record NC_041224.1, on the reverse strand, counting down.
CCTGTTTCCTTTCTGATTGAACACAAATGTAGTTTTCCCCCAAGTTGGTGCCATCCTACTTTATTCTTCAGCCCACATGGTATAGCGCTGGGCAGGTTCATGGCGCAAAAGTAACGCTCCTTCCTGCACCCCCACCAGTGTTCACACTCCAAACACAGTTCACATTTTGAGTAGGTAGAGTATTGAGATGTAGATGTTCAGCCATAGGATTTTTGTTTGTTTGTTTGTTTGTTTGTTTTGCGGTACGCGGGCCTCTCACCTCCGTGGCCTCTCCCGTTGCGGAGCACAGGCTCCGGACGCGCAGGCTCAGCGGCCATGGCTCACGGGCCCAGCCGCTCCGCGGCATGTGGGATCCTCCCAGACCGGGGCGCGAACCCGGTTCCCCTGCATCGGCAGGCGGACGCGCAACCACTGCGCCACCAGGGAAGCCCTAGCCATAGGATTTTAAAAAGAACTTTAAAACCATATTGGGACTTATTTTACGGCCTTTTTGGTGGGCATTTCATGTGTACTTGAAAATAACGTGGATCTGCAGCTGTTGGATCTATAAAGATCTACCAGGTTAAGGGGTTTGATGTTCTTGTTTAAATTTGGGGGCAGTTTGTTACTCAGCAACTGAAAATAATACACTCTTCTTTCAGCACAACCATTAGATCGCACATAAAAACCAAAGATAAAGGAAACTGTGTAATCTAAAACAGCTGCATATTGAAATCATAGGATAAACAAACCGTGTTTTAGATTTTATATTCTTATGTGAATTTGATGATAAATCTACATTTTCTGGAATCTTTTATTATATATCCTATGTAGGTTAAAAAAATCTTTTAACCTGAGAAAAAGGTTTTAAGTATTAGTAAGTGAAATAAGTTTTCAGACAATTTTACATCATGTAGATTAAATTCAGTTTTCAAATAGAAAAACGGTAGAGGGTACAAAGTACTGCTGACTAAAATAGTTTTAAAATCACTGTTTTATTTGTTCAGAAATATTTAAATATGTGTATGTGTATAATTAATTTAAATTTTTGAAGGAGCATCTTAAAGGACCCATTTTAAGTTATAACTGTGAGAATATAATTAATCCAGAATCCTAGCACCCAAATTCACCGGTGTTGTTGGATGCATTATTCAAAGTGAGGGATTGTGTGTAGTGAGTTGTATGGCTCTTTTCCATGGTTCTGAAATCTGATTTAATCACCCTGGAGTGTTTTCAACTTTTCTTGGCAGTTTCTCTAGCTAAGGATCTTGACACCTATTTTGCTTTTAGGTTAGAAAAACATTCTCCTAAACAATAAAATTCCTCTTTAAAAACATGTCCTCGGGCTTCCCTGGTGGTGCAGTGGTTGAGAGTCCGCCTGCCGATGCAGGGGACATGGGTTCGTGCCCTGGTCCGGGAGGATCTCACATGCCGCGGAGCGGCTGGGCCCGTGAGCCGTGGCCGCTGAGCCTGCGCGTCTGGGGCCTGTGCTCCGCAACGGGAGGGGCCACAGCAGTGAGAGGCTCACGCACCAAAAAAAAAAAAAAAAAAGGCAATAATTCAAATGATCACGGAAGAAAATTCAAGTATCTATTTAGCTGTAATTTTGCTCATTATCCTTTAGTTATTAGAGTTCAACGCACAGCACTGAGGAAATTTTCATTTAGTGCCTGTACGATTCCAATTCCAGGGTTTACCCAAATGTATTCAAAGTGGTGTGAGTGTGGGTTGTCTTGTGTTCTTGGAGTAGGTTTGATTTTCTGAGACATAGACTATCCTAGGTCTACTTTGGGTATGAAGACGTGCCCTGTTTGTTTGTTCCTTCTGGACATTGCTGCTTCCAGGCAGCGTTGTCATGCTGCTCTGTTTACTCTTAGGATCTGATTCTCAGTCTTCTCATTGACATTCCGCCAAATTGTGAAAAGCTGAAGTGGATTTCACGCCATCCTCGGCACCGTTTACAACAGCCGTAATGCGAGCCTTCCTGAGTGCTGCGCTGCGTTCTGTCTGAATTTCTTCCTGGTTTGCTCTTCATTATTTATAATTTACTATCGGTGAGCCTCTCTCAGTTCTCTGTCCCTCCCGTCATTCCCTCTGTGAACTACAGTAAACTTAGTACATAGACGACAGAGTAAAAATCCTGGGCATTCACTCACTTCTCCCTCCAGTCTGGCACCTCGCACTGACCTTGGGTGGCAACAGGTTTCAGGGGGAAGTGACCAGCACTTAGAGTCGCGGTGGGGAGGGGTGGATCAGCAAGAAGAGTGTCTTTTTCTCACTCACACCATTGTCTTCTCGTTTATGTTTTTGGTGCTGAAGGTGATTTAAGATGTGGCATCAAGCATTTCCTCTGTCACGCTGGGATGTCATTTTGTTTTGACCTAGAATGATGTCATGTGTGTTCTGTTTTGGGGATGACCTTGGGAAATAATCTTCCACTATCGGTGTCTTGCTTTTTGTACGAAGGGTTGGATGGGATAGCAATGTACATTCTTTGAAGAGCTTGTGTGTTTCGAGTGGGGTCCAGGCACCCGTGAGGGGTTGTTGTGGAGACTGTTGATTGCTGCTTGTTGGAAAGGAGCCAGGATTCTCTGGGGGACAGTCTGGCCAGTGTCCTCACGTAGAAGAATGTGGAGAAAAAGAGACTTTTAAAATATATTGGGATTGTGGGCAAGCAGCAATTTCTACATGTCGGTGAAAGCTAGCACAGAGGCATTTATGGAATAGACAAGTCAAAGCTGCAATGTTGAACCAAAGCTGAGTGCCCCTCCTCCGGCTGGATAAAGGTTAGGTAGAGAATTTTTTCAAACCAGGGTGCCCGAATAATAATAATAATTTAAAAGATAGCATATATAATAATTTTCTTTGAAGAAAAGACTTTGTCTTTTTTTTTTCTTTCAGTATTTTTAATTAATGTAACCTGTTTGCTGAGCACCTATTGTGTGCCAGGCATTGTGCTTAGTGCTGTGATACATTGTTGAACGAAAGTAACCATGTTTCCTGCTCTCCTGGGGCTTATGATCTATTGTGAGAGTCAGAATTTCTGATAGATAATGATTCTGAAGAAAAGGACCGGTCCTGTGAAAGATGTGCCAAAGCTCAGGGTGAAGCAAGACTTGCCTTCAAAAAAAATGTGACCCAGCTGGAATCTGAAGGACAGCCAGGTGAGAACGAGGGGGTGTTAGGTGATCAGATTAACATGTGAGAAATATCCCCAGCTGAGTGTGTCAGAAATGAATGGGCAGGAGGCAGAGTGGACCCCGGGGTGGGGCAGTGTGTGGGTTTTGGGGGAGGTGGGAGACGGATATGGGGGAGAAGGTGGAGAGGTGGGGAGTAGGTAGATCTGAGGTGGCTTAACAGGTAAATGTGACGGTGAGGTTGTTCCCCAAGGCGGGGAGTGCGTGCTGCGGGGGGTGACTTGGGACGCAGTGGGGAGATCAGGATTTAGTCCTGATTTTAGTCAGTTGGGGTGCCTTGGAGGTGTCAGTTAGGCAGTTGGATATTTGGAACAGAAGCACAGACAAATGTGTGAATCTGATATAAATTTGTTAAAAAATCAGATTAAAACAACATTCAAAATATGGTCTAATTTTAGTGCAAACAATTATGTACATTGGAAAGGGTTTAAGGGACCGACTGAAATAGTTATCTCTGAGGGTGGAGTAGGTGAAAAACTGGGGATTTTGTTACTTTCTGTTTTTTAATTTCTCCATAATTCTCCTGCCTAATTCCAATATGAAGAGAGCATTAGGCAGTTCTAAATTGAGGTTAGAATATAAACATCTTTTTTTTTTCTTTAAACTTTAGTATGAATTCGCATAGGGAAGGAATGATTTAAAGAGTTTGCTAACTTGGAATTGAAATAATTTGTATAAACAGACTTCGTTTAACTAGATGCGTTGATTAATTTCCTCCTAAATGGATTTCTTTGAGTTAGGTTCTAAAGAAGAAAATATTTAAATTAAGTGCCAAGTAGAGCATTAAATGGCTAATTAATTAACTCAGAGGGATTATTTCCCAACATGTAAGTATTTCACGAGTACCGGTTCACCCCCAGCTCGTCAATTTGTGGGTGGGTGGGTCCGGGAGCACAGGGCCAGGTGTAGCAGAGGTGGTGATGGGTGAGGGCTATTAGTGCAAGGGAACAGAAAAGCGGGCCCGGGCCCTGCACAGCCCCTGCACGGCCCCTTGGAAGTAGTAGGAGCTTTGGAGGCGGGGACTCTGTAGAGTCTTGGCTTGTCAGCCTTCCCGAGGGAGGCAGTGAGGACTTTGCTTGGCTGGAGCTGCCCGGTGAGTCAGGAGGAGTGGGGGGCAGTTATCATGTTAATTGTAGGCTAGGGCTTGGTTCCCTGGTCTGCTGCACGTTGCTTTTCTATTGCTCCATCAGCAAGGCGCGTCTTCTATGGGGGGTCCGGGGAAGGAAGCCACACTGCCTGTGTCTGAATTCTGGCCCTGTGACTTCTTTACTTTATGAGCAATGTATTTAATCTCTCTAACCTCAGATTTCACATCCCTAAAGGGAGGTTAATGATTGTACCTACCTTACAAGGTCATATGAAGTTTAAGGCTGAGAATTTGTGTTACAGTTTCAGCATTGTGCTTGGCAAAAATAGGACCCTAGGAAATGGTAATAACTGTCATCATTGTTGGTCACCATTGCTACCACCATTCATTGAATTAGGTGAACTAGTCTTTCTTTAAATACCAGTTTCTAATGGTTTAAAAACAAACATATAAGCCAGGCTATCGTAGGTATTTGTTTTCTAAAATGAATTTCTGTAGATATTCATTTTCATTTACGTATTTTACATTCCTATCACTTTGAAGAGCGCTTGCTACATAATACGTGCTCAGGAACAGTTGAGGGAAGAAATATGTTATTTTCTGCATCTTTAGAATTTGAGGATTCCTAGTATGCTATCAGTATGTATGTTCTTTTCTGAAAAGAAGCAAAGATCCCGGTTTTGATTTTTAGGATTTAGGAGCCAACAAGGACTGTATCATTAAAAACCAAAACAAACCAAACCAAAAGTCTTGGAATCAAAAGCAAAGGCAACAAAAGCAAAAATAAACAAGTGGGAATACATCAAATTAAAAAGCTTCTGCTCAGCAAAGGAAACTACCAATAATAGGAAAAGGCAACCTACAGAATGGGAGAAAATATTTGGAAACCATATATGTGATAAGGGGTAATGTCCACAATATGTAAAGAACTCAAAAAACCAATCAGATCAAATAATGGACTGAGGAACTGAATAGATGTTTTTCCAAAGAAGACACACAAAATGACCAACAGGTACTTGAAAATGTGCTCATGACTGATCATCAGGGAAACACAACTCAAAACCACAGTATCACCTCACACCTGTTAGAATGGCTGTTATCAGAAGACAGGAGATGACAGGCGTTGGCGGGGATGTGGAGGAAACGTAGGCCTTGAGCACTGTTGGTGGAAATGTAAATTGGTGCAACAGCTATGGAAAACAGTATGTAAGTTTCTCCAAAAAATCAAAACTAAAACTACCAGAGGATCCAGCAATTCCTCCTCTGAGTCTTTAGCCAAAGAAAATGAAAACATTGTCTTGAAAAAATATCTGCTCTCCCATGTTCATTGAAGTATTAGTCACAGTTTCCAAGATATGGAAACAACCCAAGCGTCCATCCACGGATGAATGGATAAAGACACACACACCCACACCCACACACCCGCACACAGAGACACACACAGAGCACTATTATTCAGCCATAAGGAAGACCCAAATCCTGTCATTTGTGACAACATAGATGGACCTTAGGGAATTTATGCTAAGTGAAATAAGCCAGAGAAAAAGAAATATGTATTGTATGATCTCATTTGTATGTGAAATCTAAAAAGGCCAAACCTGTAGAAACAGAGATTATAATGATGGTGGTTACCAGGGGCCGAAATGTGGGAGGAAAGGGGTGATGTTGGTTGAAGGGTACACATTTAAGATGAATAAGTTCTGGGGAGGTAATGAACAGCATACTGATTAGTGTTAGTAATACTGTATTACATGCTTGAAAGTTGCTAAGAGAGTAGATTTTCAATGTTCTCACCATAGAAAAGGTATGGTAATTATGTGACATGATACAGGTGTTAGCTAATACTAAGGTTGTAATCCTTTTGCAGTGTAATAAGTGCATCAAATCAACACTTTTGTACACCTTAAACTTACACAATGTTATATGTCAGTTACATCTCAGTTAAAATTTGGGGTCGGGGGAAGGAAGGCCTTGTTTACAGTTTTAAAATATTACTTGTCCAACACTGACAATTCTCCAGAAAAACAGCACATCTCAAAACAAGTGCTCCAGAATAAATGCTGTGAAAAGCTGTTTTATAATAACTTTCAACTTTTAAAATGTTTAGCCTAGGTTTTCTTTTCTCTCCTATCTAGAGTGAAATGTATACAATTCAACTTTTCATGTATATAATAAACTGTTATCATCACAAAAAGGAAAAGAAGGAGGAAGGTAGATGACTGTTGGTTTCTTCCTCATTAATATTTTCTGAATAATTGGAGAAGTAATTATAAATGATAAACAAGATCATCCCATTCATTCATTCATACAGTTATTCAGGTATAATCATGTAGAAAGTAGCAGGTTTTTTTTCCTCCTGGATTTTATAGTAAAAGAGGAGGAAAATAGGAAGAGCCTGGACCCTTTGATCCTCTTATAATTCCAAAATAAGTCAACTAATAAAACTGAAGCCTCATGTGCTATACACTGTAGCAGGATACGGCTGTAACTTTGTATCAGCCCTGAGAGTTGGATAGATGGTAGTGTCCTTGGTTTGAGAAGAGGGAGAACCAAATATACTTCCTGAATCTGCAGATCTCTTTCGCTTCTTTGGGCGATTGACTGGTCCCAGATAACAAACATTTTTATCGTTGGTTGGGGCTGGAGAAAGAGGCTAGTTTAGCTAGTAAAAATATGTTGATTTTAACGACAGTCTTTAATTTTGTTAGATTACTTATATGTAATCTTCTTTATGAGTGTTTGTTAAAATGCCAGGAGGTTAGTGCCATGTATAATTGTATCACAATTATTGATTATTATCACAGTTATTGATTATTATCACAATTATGGATGCTTCATGTTCATGTATCAGACTAAAATTACAGCATCTGTTTGAGCAAAAGTTAAGCAGATCTTACAGATTCACTCATTCCTTCATTCATTTCATCTTTCTGACATTCATTCAACAAACGCTTTTCAGTCTCTAATATACTGGAGAAACAGCTGGAGGTGCTGAGGGAATATCGTTGGCGGGGGGGGGTGTCCTCTTATCTCACAGGGCTCTCCTTGCAGTGAGGAAAAGAGACTCCAAAGGCAGTGAGTCTGGGCAAGGACAGCTCTCAGGAGGAGACAGGTGGGCTGATCTCAGTGGCTGAGAAGGAGCCAGATCTGGGAACAGCTGGAGGTAGAGGGAACAGCATGTACAGCAACCTGAGGTGGAAAAAAGGGTCCTGGATCTCAAGCAAATGAGTGTGGCATGGATGCAGCAGGCAGCTGGGAGAGGGGACATGGTGGGGTTGGAGAGGAAGGGGGGTATTAAGGACTATATTAAGCAATTTGAGATTTGCTCCTAAATGTAATAAAAAGCCCTTAAACTGTCAAACTGAGAGGTGATATAATTAGAGGTGTATCTTAGAAGGTTGCTTCGGGAAGAATGCATTGTAGATGTGAGCAATGAGGGCAAAGAAGGTAGAGTGAGAGTGATTTTAGAGTCCTAACTGGAGCTAGGTCGGGGGTACTTTGGATGTCCATTTCATTTAAATGCAAGATGTCAGGGTTGGAGACAGTCAAGTCTCTTTCCTATTGAGACATTTAACTGATTTTGCAATGCCTTTGAGACATCCAAGCAGAGATGTTAAGTAGGTCATTGGACATATAGTTCTGAAGCTCAAGGGAAAGATTGGAGTTGGAGGTATGAATTTGGAAATGACAGCTATATAGAATAGATGGTATTTAAAGGCATGTGACAAATAGCGTTTCCACGTGGCAAAAATTTGCAATCATTCTAACCAGTCTTTATTGGTTCCTCCAAGGGTGCACCCCCTCAGCTTAATACTTGCCTTCCCTGTGATGGAAAATCCTAATAACATTTTAATTAGGAAATTAGTATTAAAATGTGGAGAAGGAACTCAAGTTCTTCTGAGTCAAAACATTTAAATGAGAGTAACATGAAATTTAGATTTTGAGGAAAACAACTGAGTATAAAAGGCTATAAAGAAGCAGCTCAGGGAGATGACTCCTCAGGCATGAGGCAGTGGTAGTATTATTTCTAAGACACACACAGAAAATCCCACTCAGAAAGCCTTGAGAAATTTGTGAGTGCTATAACCATTTGATCTTAGATGGCGAGCACCTGACTGCCACCCAGGAAAGAGCTTATTTAATATAATAAAGGCACATAGTATAAAGTGAGAAACTCCCCTGGAATGGGGAATCCTAGAATCTGTATCCTGTATTTCAGAATTCTGATAGTCCCTGCACTGGAATGCCTCATAGATTGCTTAATTTCTTACAAAATATTAAGCAACACTTCTTTTTAAGGGGACAGTCAACTGGTGATGGTCCTCAGGCATTTTGTCATTAGCAGTAGTGTGTAGTGTCAGCAGAGGTTTCTCAGTACGAGGAACTTGAGACTGAAACCCAGCTGCAGTCACATTATTATTATGATTATTATTTTTATAACAACATCATTTTCTTTAATTTGGCTCAGACATGTTTATTGAGCACCTGTTCCATTCTGGGCAGAGCTTGAGATGTTGACGGGAATAGGAAATGCTTGCCTTTGGGGGTCCATCATAACACAGGAAGATGAAAATGCTAACAAAATATTTTTCATCTAAAACACTTTTGTTCCACATTCTAGAATTTGGTTCTCTCTTTTATCTCTCTCTTTTTTTCTTAGTCTAATTTAAAGTAATTCCAAGTACTTGTAAAGCAAGAAATGGTCCATAGGTAGGTGAGAATATTCAGGCTGGATAAGTTAGGGGGTATGTTCAGCGTCCAGACCAGATATGCTTCTAATCCCTGGCAGTCTAGTGGTTAAGAGGTGGTGCTTTCACTGCCGGGGGTCCAGGTTCGATCCATGGTCGGGGAACTAAGATCCCACAAGCTGAGCGGCACGGCCAAAAAAGAAAAAAAAAAAAAGAAAAAAAGAAGACTTTCCCTCCCCCCAGAAAGGCAGTCTTGAATAAAGATAATTCTGCCTTCAACTGACATAGCAGATGACTACTTTGTTTAACATTGTCCCCTTTAAAATTCCCGTACTCTTATGATTTATCAGCTAGATATTCTGGTATAGGCTAATCTTCGGTTATGTAGTTTTTCAGTTATGTAGTTTGTTTAATGATTGGCGTGTGTTTTTAAAAATAATATTGGTGTACCACTTGTTACAAAAATAAACTCAGGATTATGAGCTAAATTTAAAAATATTACCATGACTGTACTTCCTTTCAGTCCTTGAGTTAGGCTGTGTGGGTCCCAAAGCACTGAGTTTTGTGGGGCTCTAGTGTTAATAGTACCATGAGTATTAATTGTGTTGTGAATATTTGTCGTATTCAGCACTTACTAGAAACTGAGTTCTCTCATTTCTCATCTACCTTATTTTCCTGTCCCTCGTCACACTCAGCATCATTCAGTTAGACCTGAGATAAACTGAGTGAACAGCGCTCTTGCTGCCTTCAGAAAGGGACATAAAACACCCTCCTCTCCTTTCTGGGACAGAGGATGCGTGTTCCAGACTCCTATTTCATTTTTCTTGTGAATATTTTGTCCTATACTTTACTGAGTAAAAATATTTGAGCATCAGATCACTCCACTTCTTATTCCCTGGAAGAAGAGAATGTTCAAGGAGTTTAGAAAATAGTCCTGCTAAGTAAGAGGGCTTCTGCTTTGAAGTAGGGGTTGGGACTCCATCCTGTCCTAGAGCTGGCTGTCTGTTTTGGCAAGGAATGAGTTAAGGAGACTTCTTTGAACCTGCTGTGTTTACTCACATCCTGCTGACTCCACGGTGTGTTGCCACATGCCATGTCACTCCTGACAGCTACTGCTGGCCTGTTTAACTGGTGAAGGGTGTTTTCATTTGATGCAGTGGAAGCTGTGTCCCTGGTCTCCCTGCTGTATCCAAAGTTCTTGCTTCCGTGGAGGGTTACTTATATGGAGAGGGTTCTATCCTATATTTCCCACCTGTTTGCAGTTTGTTGCCCTTTTTAGAGGACTGAGCAAAACATAGGCTGTGTATCTGGGTTTGGGGGACTGTTTATCTGGGGATCATTTTTTTCTGTAGTTAGTTTTGGAACCTGAGTCACTGTGGATTTTGCCTTTCTAATGGGTTGAGATGGCAGACGGATTGACAAGGAAACCTGCGAAGTATTACTCCTTTTCTGGAACCTCTCGGAAAGATTCAGTGAAGGCACTGAGGTTTTCAAGGTCATTGAACCTCAAAAGAGTCACTGCAGAAATCAGCAAAAGGCAGGTTGGTACATAAATTTCTTATCCCTCTAAATTTTCTTTGGAGTTGAAAGTAGTTGCAACTTTTGGAAAAAAGTTTCTTGATTAATTTGAACATTCTTTTATAGTTTCAAAAACATTTTGACATTTTCTGCACCATCATTGGGTTTGTGAATGTTTATTATTTATTTGTGTGTATGTTTGTTTATTTTTTACGTGGGTTTAAATTACTCGCTGTTATAACACAAGGTCGTAATGTTATCAGAAGATTCTGATTCCTAATATGAACTCTTCTCCTAAAACATTGTTTTAATGAGGACCCTCATGCTACCCAAACATCTCACTGAAAGGATTAGTTGACTTTTGTACATAAACAAAATATTAGAATAAAAGCAAATTAGTGTTTATATAACTTCATAGGAATATTGTTCCATAGGACTATGTGGAATTAAACTAATGTTTTCCTAAAAAATAGTTGGAGGCTGTCACGTGGAAATATAAATGATAGGAAGTGATTCTGGCTGTGTGCTTTCTTGTTGTTTTGTTTTACTATCTATTTGTTGAGTATGTAACTTGAGGCTGTTCAAATAACACATAGCACATTTGTTTTAAATAGTATTATCTGTTAGAATTGAAAAGATTCCTCCTTACTATTAATATTTTTGGAGGTCTTTTTCTGTTACTAAACAACAATAATAATTGGTAAAAAGTCAACTAACATCTCACATAGAATGTGATTTTTTTTTCCTTTCATCATTTATTTTTGGACAAGTGCCATGGCTTTTGTGTGCCCCCCAGTGGCCTTTTGGTAGAATGGTTATTTTTGAGCTCCGTTAACAAGTAGTCAGGATATCCAAACCACTGCTATGGGAAGGACTGTGCTTTCGACATTACAGAGAAGTGCTTCAGAACGACTTCCTCCATATGATTCAAATTCAGCTCAAATATGTGATATTTATCTGGCTAGTTTCTGAAGGATGTGTGTTTTGGAACATCTCTCAATGGTATATAGACGTGGACACTGAGGGGCTTCCCTGGTGGCGCAGTGGTTAAGAATCCGCCTGCCAATGCAGGGGACACGGGTTCGAGCCCTGGTCCACGAAGGTCCCACATGCCGCGGAGCAGCTAAGCCTGTGCGCCACGACTACTGAGCCTGCGCTCTGGAGCCCGCGAGCCACAACTACTGAAGCCCAGGTGCCTAGAGCCCGTGCCCCGCAACAAGAGAAGTCTCTGCAATGAGAAGCCCGCACGCTGCAAGGATGAGTAGCCCCCGCTCGCCACAACTAGAGAAAGCCCGCGCGCAGTAGTGAAGACCCAACACAGCCAAAAATAAAAATAAATAAATTAAAAAGAAAAGAAGTGGACACTGAAAACTCATATGTATCATCAGTTCTACACTGATTTTGGTCCTCACGTGCTAAATCTTGAGTCATTTTAATTTCCTCTTTTTCCCCTTCTCTTCCTTGTTGTCATGGAGAACGTTGACATATCAGAAACAAGTCAAGTCTGAGACATTCCAAATCACTCACCTTTTTCCTCCAGCAGAAATCACAACCCTAACAGATGTTTGTTGGTTAGGAATTCTCAACAATCGTGATTTTTTTCAGTGTCACAGTTGTTTATGTGCAGATCAGTGTAATTTGAGTTGAGGACACAGATTAAAACCTGTTTCTAAGAAGTTAAACCTTCTATACAGAAGTATACAGAAAGTATACAGAAAATAATACCAGAGTATACAGAAAATAGTACCAGAAATGAATGAGGAAATTAAGGGCACTGATTCAGTTGGCAGAACTTTTTCTCTTCCTCCCTGAAGAAGCATCAGGTTGAAAACTCTGCTTGAACTTGAGCACGGGGGCCTGCATGCTGGAATTCCTGTGCTTGAGAATTTCAATGTGAGTGCCCTGTCTTGTCATTAAGAATTCCATAGCATTGTTTATAGAAGTAGGGTGTTCACCTTGAGTTCTCTGCCAAAGTCCAGTTTGTCTAATTAAATTCTGCTGAGCGTTTCAAACTTCCTGCCTGAAACGACTTCTAATTGCTTGTAGTTCCAGGGGTGGTAATATTAGTGATGGCGTTCTGCTCTCAAGACATGCTTTTAAGTGATTACATTCCAAGCTGTTGGGTAAGATGAGATTACTTTTCATGTTAAAGATGAGACGTGGCCTTTTGGAGGATGCACGGGGACGCCGGCTGTGTCGGGGAAGAGCAGTTAGGTTCCTGCTCCGAGTTCCTGGGTCATTATGTATGTGGCAGTGGGTGACACTCATGACAAAGGAAGACATGTTTTTTTCCCCCTCAAGGAAGACATGTCCCCTCCTCAGAGCCTTGTTTCTCTGATAGAGGCCAGCGTGTGACATTTAAGCAACCATATAATTTCAGCTTTGTGCATTGTTTTGCTTGAGGAAAGGTTGCCATAGAAAATAGCGTTCAAAATCAGGGTTTGTATACTTTTGCGGGCCGAGGGTTAATGGTTAAGACAAGGGTATGATGATACCTCTGAGAGTTGTCAAGAGAGTTAAGATCGTGTGTTAAAGTGGAAAAAAACTAAGAGAAGCAGAAATGTCATATCTTGGACAGTTTGCTGGGCTCACAAGACAAAGCATTCAATTTAAAGTGCGTGAGGCTGAAAAATCTGCCTCAGCCAAAACACAACCATTTTGGAGTAAATGGCTGGAATTCATGCATCAGGACGTGTGCATGGTCCAGTGTGTGGATGTCAGTCATTTACTACAAAACTACCATTGTGATCATTTGTCTATATGTCTCTATCTCTATGCTGACATTCTACATCTTGATTATATAGAAAATCACAATCTAGACACGGAAGTTAGCAGAATGACACATTCTGACAAGGTTGCTTAACGGTAGAAGAACAATGAAGCTAACTCAGAAAGTTAGATGGCTTTTTTTAATTCAACAAAAAGAAACCCTAAGAACTGTAAGTTATATAGACGTACATTTTATCTTGTTATAGAGCCTTCCTTTTAAAGTAGAAGACACAGAACTCAAAAGAAAGCTGCTTTGGTCTTCTAGGGCCTAAAGATAATTATTTTGAATTCCTTTGTTAATTATCCTCAGGTACAAAGTAAAGGAAATTGGGTGGATTTTGTATTCAAATACGCTAGAAATTTGTAGTATCCGTGTGTGTGTGTGTGTGTGTGTGTGTAGAGATAACATGCTAAGGCTTTTTGTCTCATGCTTTTCCGTGTTCTATTAAGAGGAACATGTAGAAGGATCACAGTTGATCGAAATGTAACTCTGTGTGCTCAAAGTTGTATTTTTATATCAATCATTCTTTCCACGATCGACAGTGCCACTCCTCGACAGTGAGAGATTGCAGTTCTGTCCAAAATAATTCAAAGTACAACACTGTTTATCATAAAACACTAAAACATATGTTCTTGGTAAGAGCTTTTTAGAAAAGTGTCAATACTTTAAGAATATGTAACAAGTTAGGAATATGTAAGTTCTATTTCATAAAATGTAACCACCTTTTTTTTTTTTAAAGAGAAAATGGCTTAGAATGTATATGTGTGGATAAGTTGGAAGAGTGTTTTGTTTCTTTGTTACCAGAATAGTTTCCTAATCATAGCAGAAAATATATTGCTGCTCACTGATGTCACCCAGACGGGAAGAAGTGTGTTCTTGATAAGTTTTGTGACATTGCTTTGCTGTGTCCGTATTACATCATCAAGTTAGATTCCCTCTTACTCCTGCGTTGCAGAAGTTGTACATTCTTGCTTTTTTTCACATCCTCAATTAATAAGAAGCTCCTAAACTTAAATACAATTTATATTTTCAAGAATAGCTTATGGGGCTTCCCTGGTGGCTCAGTGGTTGAGAGTCCACCTGCCGATGCAGGGGGACACGGGTTCGTGCCCCGGTCCGGGAGGATCCCACATGCCGCGGAGCAGCTGGGCCCGTGAGCCATGGCCGCTGAGCCTGCGCGTCCGGAGCCTGTGCTCTGCAACAGGAGAGGCCACAACAGTGAGAGGCCCGCGTACAGCAAAAAAAAAAAAAAAAAAAAAAAAAAGAATAGCTTATGTATATATTTAATATTACATTTAGCTTAATAATACCTACGTAATTGGGTGAAAATGTGCACATTATAGTACTCCAAGTATTAGTTTAAAAAATACAAACCTTTAGCCTTTGCTACCCTCAAATTATTCTAGGGCAAATAAATTTTCTTCCCAAAACATGCTGTCCCCAGATTGAGCTATTTCTGATTTGGATTGAAGCAAGGCCTCTTTAGTTATTTTTAGGGAAATTTGTGCTTGGAATCAGGCATTAATTGTACTCCTTAGTTCTCCTTTGACATTTCTTGATTAGGTGGTTTCGTCTGAAACGGCAGCCAAGTTCAAGTAGGCTGAGATAATTTTGAATTTAAGAACAGATGAATCCAGAGCTTTTAATACTTAAATGTCAAAGAGAAGTGAAATGCATGTAGGTGACCACGATGAACTTTATCATCCTTGAGGTGAGCAGAAAAAGACTGTTGAACACCGTGTTTTAGAAAGCATCAAGCAGGGCCTAGGTCTTTAACTTTACCCTTTAAAAAAAAAATTCTTTTCTTAAAAAATTAATTAATTAGGCTGTGCTGGGTCTTAGTTGCAGCATGTGGGATCTAGTTCCCTTACCAGGGATCGAACCTGGGCCCCCTGCATTGGGAGCTCAGAGTCCTAGCCACTGGACCACCAGGGAAGTTCCTAACTTGACTCTCAGTCTACACCCCTTACTGTAGTTAGCATGTCACCATGTCATAATGCCAGCCAAAACAGGCCTTGGCGACCAAGAGTCAGAAGGACCAGCATGAAACGTGGCTCATAATTAGTACAAACTTCAGGCCATGTGGTTGGAGGATTCCTATGTGTTCTTTCGAAAGGCAGCAGCTCTTTTATCGGAGGGTCTTCAAACAGGGTGGAAACAAAGCAGCCCATCAGTGGGGTGTATCTAGGACTTATGTTATGAACTGTTGGTTATACATGTTCCTGAGGAGGAACCACCTCTGTCGGTTGAGAAAGGATGGTTGTTCCTGCCATGGGGAACATGCAGTTGCCTGGTTAGAGTGACTGGGTGCTCGGCTGGTGGTAAATTCCTTGTCTACCTTTTTGGGCTGTGAACTAAATGCACTGTAATTTATGTTAACTTGTGCTTTAAAAGTCTTCAATTTGGTACTTGATCATAAGGCTGGGTGAGAAAGATGAAGAAATGTACATAAATAGCAGTGTTCCTGGGGAAAGGGAGAGCAGTTAACCTTTTGAATCAGTCATACGTAAATAAACCTAGGCTTTTTTTCAGTGATATATCTATTTTCAAGTTGTATCTGTAAAACCACAAAATGTGTTGTTTTCGAAATTCGTGACCTGCTTCTCTGTCCCTTAGGAACTCTGCTCCGGAGTTCTTATAGCACTTACAGCCTGTGCGGCTCTTCTTTGTAACAGTTGGAATGATTAACATTGTTTCAAAGAATCAGTTCTCTTTGATTTGGAAACATATAATCATTTTGGCAAGCATTTTCCCTTTTCAGTTTCTCCTAACCCTGATGTTTCAGTGTCTCTTGCGGCATTATACGGTAACATTGGCCCTTAGTGTTTAAATTTGCCTTGAATTTAATTTTTATATGGAGTTTGGAATACACATTACTATGATGCATATAGTAAAAAATTTTTTTTAATGTTTTTTATCACTATGATCTAAATATCAACAACCAAGCAAACTTTTAAGTTTTTTTTTTTTTTTGAATTGTTTGAACCTTGTGGAGAAGAAAAATGCATTACCTGAGGAAGTTGGTTTGAAATTCATTCTCTTTTAAAATTTGATTTGCATTCATTGCTTTATATTTATTTTTCCATACTGAAATTGGCATTTGTATACAACTCGAATATCTGTTGATACATTTGAGTTTCCTGAGTCAGAACTATTTCTTAAAGGCAAAAAGCAGTGGCTTGCCTTTATCATACATCTTACTCTTTGATTGGAGCCATGACTGTGACAGAAATACGGTATATAGAACGAACCCAGGGGCATCTGTCTGATGCTGTGTGTAATGCAGGCCGAATGCTTATTTCTTTTGATTTGAAGACTGTAATTCCTACTGAGGTCTCAGCTTCTGAAAGAGTGGCCACTGGCAGGTGTCCTCCATTGTCTGACCTTGGCCAGTGACTCTGGATTTCCTGTGGTCTCAGTTTTGTAGACTTGAATGGCTGCTCACGTATTATTAAAGAAACCAGTTGAAAAAAAAGACAGAAATGCATTACTGTGCTTTTTGTGAGGCTCAGTTACATAAAACTTCAGATTCTAACGATCTCAGCTCCTTTCTTGCATTTGGCTGTCTCTTAAAAACAAAGTTGAAAGTGTACATAAAACAAACAAAATTCCTTTCGGATCAAGTGTTGTGGGATTGTACTTGGAGAATTTTTATAGCTTGATTGGACTTTAGATTTCATTTAACCTCGGGATTCTTTTTTTAAAAAATTCTTTTAAATTTATTTTTGGCTGTGTTGGGTCTTCGTTACTCTGTGTGAGCGTTCTCTAGTTGTGGTGAGCGGGGGCTACTCTTCATTGCAGTGCATGGGCTTCACACTGCGGTGGCTTCTCTTGTTGCGGAGCATGGGCTCTAGGTGTGTGGGCTTCAGTAGTTGTGGCGTGTGAGCTCAGTAGTTGTGGCTCATGGGCTCTAGAGCACAGGCTCAGTAGTTGTGGTGTGCGGGCTCAGTTGCTCCATGGCATGTGGGATCCTCCCAGACCAGGGATCGAACCTGTGTCCCCTGCTTTGGCAGGCGGACTCTCAACCACTGTGCCACCAGGGAAGTCCCTAACCTCGGGATTCTTAACCGTGGGTCAAGCCAGATGTTGTAGACGCTTAGAGACACTCTCGAGCATGCTTGTGGGGGCCAGTCGGGGCCTCTTCCTCCCCCCACCCCCCCCAACAACCTTAAGTGAGTCTGGCCTAAACCACTGAACGCTGACAGGCGAAGAAACAGCTCTGGAGAAGTTAAGGGACTTATGGAAGATAGTAGACCTATGTAGCTGAAGATTTGAGAATAGAACTCAATGGCAATAAGCATAGGACACGTGCTCATCATAGGAAGAAACAAGAGCGTGAGGCTCCGGGCCCTGTGAGTGACAGCTGAGCCAGTACGCTGGTGTTGTTGGTTGGTGTTGTGTTGGCTGGTGTTGGCCTTCACGCAGGTGTCCCTGTGTTCCGAGGCAGGTGAAGGAGCGTCTACAGCTGTGTAGGTGTGACCTCTGGTGGAGATAGGAGGCTGGCTACTAACGTCCCCTCAGATTCCCACACCAGGGATTTTTATCTGCAGTAACAGCACAGGTAAGCTCCTTTCTTTCGGATCAAGATTTAAAAGTCAAGATCAAAATATCTAACCTGGTTACTAAGTAAGACTCTCTTAGCTCCTTTAACACAAAGTATGACCTTGTTAACAAAGTTATCTAACTTTAGATAGCTTTTCAGTATCAATCTGAGGAGGATACATAAGTCGCTTTGTCATATGGTTTATATATTTATTCTTCATCATAGAATTTTAGGATTTTCCATCATAGGATTGAAAGCCAAATTTTTAATAAATAACTTTGGAATAAGGTTTTCTGTCTATATTGAAAACCATCTGAGGAGTCCAGATATCTTAGGTGAAATATTTATTTTTGGCCTTGCAGCTTGCGGGATCTTAGTTCCCCAACCAGGGATTGAACCCGGGCCCTTGGAAGTGAAAGCGTGGAGTCTCAACCACTGGACTGCCAGGGAATTCCCTAAAATTTTTTTTTTTAATCACCTTTTTTTTTCCCCTTGGTTAACAGGATTTTTTCCCCTTTACTAGTTTTTTTTTCCAATTTTTGAATTTTATTTTATTTATTTTTTGATACAGCAGGTTCTTATTAGTTATCCATTTTATACATATTACTACATATATGTCAATCCCAATCTCCCAATTCATCACACACACCCCCACACACACCCCCACCACCCGCCACTTTCCCCCCATGCTGTCCATACGTTTGTTCTCTACATCTGTGTCTCTATTTCTGCCCTGCAAACCAGTTCATCTGTACCATTTTTATAGGTTCCACATATATGCGTTAATATACGATATTCGTTTTTCTCTTTCTGACTTACTTCACTCTGTATGACAGTCTCTAGATCCACCCACGTCTCTACAAATACCCAATTTCGTTCCTTTTTATGGCTGAGTAATATTCTATTGTATATATGTACCACATCTTCTTTATCTGTTTGTCTGTCGATGGGCATTTAGGTTGCTTCCATGACCTGGCTATTGTAAATAGTGCTGGAAATGTCTATTTAGGTCTTCTGCCCATTTTTTAATTGGGTTGTTTGCTTTTTTAACATTGAGCTGCATGAGCTGTTTATATATTTTGGAGATTAATCCTTTGTCGATTGATACATTTGCAAATAGTTTCTCCCATTTTGAGGGTTGTCTTTTTGGCTTGTTTGTAGTTTCCTTTGCTGTGCAAAAGCTTTTAAGTTTCATTAGGTCCCATTTGTTTATTTTTGGTTTTATATCCATTACTCTAGGAGGTGGATCAAAACAGATCTTGCTGTGATTTATGTCAAAGAGTGTTCTTCCTATGTTTTCCTCTAAGTTTCCTAGTGTCTGGCCTTACATTTAGGTCTTTAATCCATTTTGAGTTTATTTTTATGTATGGTGTTAGGAGTGTTCTAACTTCATTCTTTTACATGTAGCTGTCCAGTTTTCCCAGCACCACTTATTGAAGCGACTGTCTTTTCTCCATTGTATATCTTTGCCTCCTTTGTCATAGATTAGTTGACCATAGGTGCATGGGTTTATCTCTGGGCTTTCTATCCTGTTCCATTGATCTAGATTTCTGTTTTTGTGCCAGTACCGTACTGTCTTGATTACTGTAGCTTTGCAGTATAGTCTGAAGTCAGGGAGTCTGACTCCTCCAGCTCTGTTTTTTTCCCTCAAGACTGCTTTGGCTATTTGGGGTCCTTTGTGTCTCCATACAAATTTTAAGATTTTTTGTTCTAGTTCTGTAAAAAATGCCGTTGGTAAATTGATAGGGATTGCCTTTTCTTGTTCCTGATCTTAGAGGAAATGCTTTCAGTTTTTCACCATTGAGAATGATGTTTTCAGTGGGCTTGTCATATATGGCCTTTATTGTGCTGAGGTAGGTTCCTTCTATGCCCACTTTCTGGAGAGTTTTTATCATAAATGGGTGTCGAATTTTGTCAAAAGCTTTTTCTGCCTCTATTGAGATGATCATATGGTTTTTATTCTTCAGTTTGTTAATATAGTGTATCACATTGATATATTTGCGTATATTGAAGAATCCTTGCATCGCTGGGATAAATCCCACTTGATCATGGTGTATGATCCTTTTAATGTGTTGTTGGATCCTGTTTGCTAGTATTTTGTTGAGGATTTTTGCATCTATATTCATCAGTGATATTGGTCTGTAATTTTCTTTTTTTGTAGTATCTTTGTCTGGTTTTGGTATCAGCGTGATGGTGACCACATAGAACGAGTTTGGGAGTTTTCCTTCCTCTGCAACCTTTTGGAAGAGTTTGAGAAGGATGGGTGTTAGCTCTTCTCTAAATGTTTGATAGAATTCACCTGTGAAGCCATCTGGTCCTGGGCTTTTGTTTGTTGGAAGATTTTTAATCACAGTTTCAATTTCATTACTTGTGACTGGTCTGTTCATATTTTCTGTTTCCTCCTGGTCTTGCCTTGGAAGGTTATACCGTTCTAAGAATTTGTTCATTTCTTCCACGTTGTCCATTTTATTGGCATATAGTTGCTTGTAGTAGTCTCTTAGGATGCTTTGTATTTTTGTGGTGTCTGTTGTAACTTCTCCTTTTTCATTTCTAATTTTATTGATTTGAGTCCTCTCCCTCTTTTTCTTGATGAGTCTGGCTAATGGTTTATCAATTTT
>NC_041224.1:23401741-23403634 GCF_002837175.3 Physeter macrocephalus | reverse complement strand
TCTTTATGATTTCTTTCCTTCTACTAATTTTGGGTTTTGTTTGTTCTTCTTTCTCTAGTCCTTTAGGTGTAAGTTTAGATTGTTTATTTGAGATGTTTCTTATTTTTTGATGTAGGCTTGTATTGCTATAAACTTCCCTCTTAGAAATGATTTTGCTGCATCCCATAGGTTTTGGATCATCGTGTTTTTGTTGTAATTTGTCCCTAGGTACTATTTGACTTCCTCTTTGATTTCTTCAGTGATCTCTTGGTTATTTAGTAACGTATTGTTTAGCATCCATGTGTTTGTGTTTTTTACGTTTTTTCCCCTGTAATTGATTTCTAATCTCATAGTGTTGTGGTCCAAAAAGATGCTTGATATGATTTCAGTTTTCTTAAATTTACTGAGGCTTGATTTGTGACCTAAGATGTGATCTATTCTGGAGAATGTTCCGTGCGCACTTGAGAAGAAAGTGTAATCTGCTGTTTTTGGATGGAATGTCCTATAAATATCAATTAAATCTATCTGGTCTGTTGTGTCATTTAAAGCTTGTGTTTCCTTGTTTTCTGTTTGGATGATCTGTCCATTGGTGTGAGGTGTTAAAGTCCCCCACTATTATTGTGTTACTGTCGATTTCCTCTTTTATAGCTGTTAGCCGTTACCTTATGTATTGAGGTGCTCCTATGTTGGGTGCATATATATTTATCATTGTTATATCTTCTTCTTGGATTGATCCCTTGATAATTATGTAGTGTCTTTCCTTGTCTCTTGTAACATTCTTCATTATAAAGTCTATTTTATCTGATATGAGTATTGCTGCTCCAGCTTTCTTTTGATTTCCATTTGCATGGAATATCTTTTTCCATCCCCTCACTTTCAGTAGTGGGTCTCTTGTAGACAGCATGTATACGGGTCTTGTTTTTGTATCCATTCAGCAAGCCTGTGTATTTTGGTTGGAGCATTTAATCCGTTAACGTTTAAGGTAATTATCGATATGTATGTTCCTGTTACCATTTTCTTAATTGTATGGGTTTGTTTTTGTAGGTCCTTTTCTTCTCTTGTGTTTCCCACTTAGAGAAGTTCTTTTAGCATTTGTTGTAGAGCTGGTTTGGTGGTGCTGAATTCTCTTAGCTTTTGCTTGTCTGTAAAGCTTTTGATTTCTCCGTCAAATCTGAATGAGATCCTTGCCGGGTAGAGTAATCTTGGTTGTAGGTTCTTCCCTGTCATCACTTTAAATATATCATGCTACTCCCTTCTGGCTTGTACAGTTTCTGCTGAGAAATCAGCTGTTAACCTTGTGGGAGTTCCCTCGTATGTTCTGTGTCATTTTTCCCTTGTTGCTTTGAATAATTTTTGTCTTTAACTTTTGTCAATTTTATTGCTATGTGTCTCAGCTTGTTTCTCCTTAGGTTTATCCTGCCTGTGACTTTCTGTCTTCCTGGGCTTGGGTGGCTATTTCCTTTCCCATTTTAGGGAAGTTTTCGACTATAATCTCTTCAAATATTTTCTCGGGTCCTTTCTCTCTCTCTTCTCCTTCTGGGACCCCTATAATGCGAATGTTGTTGCGTTTAATGTTGTCCCAGAGGTCTCTTAGGCTGTCTTCATTTCTTTTCATTCTTTTTTCTTTATTTTGTTCTGTGGCAGTGAATTCCACCATTCTGTCTTCCAGGTCACTTATCCATTCTTCTGCCTCAGTTATTCTGCTACTGACTGCTTCTAGTGTATTTTTCATTTCAGTTATTGTATTGTTCACTTCTGTTTGTTTGTACTTTAATTCTTCTAGATGTTTGTTCTTTAATTCTTCTAGGTCTTTGTTAAACATTTCTTGCCTCTTCTCAGTCTTTGCCTCCATTCTTTTTCCAAGGTCCTGGATCATCTTCACTATCATTATTCTGGATTTTGTTTCTGGAGGGT
>NC_041224.1:23365101-23401661 GCF_002837175.3 Physeter macrocephalus | reverse complement strand
TTCCTTCATCTGGTACATAGCCCTCTGCCTTTTCATCTTGTCTGTCTTTCTGTGAATGTGGTTTTTGTTCTACAAGCTGCAGGATTTTAGTTCTTCTTGCTTCTTATATCTGTCCTCTGGTGGATGAGGCTATCTAAGAGGCTTGTGCAAGTTTCCTGATGGGAGGGACTGGTGGTGGGCAGAGCTCAGTAAAACTTTAATCCACCTGTGTGCTGATGGGTGGGGCTGGGTTCCCTCCCTGTTGGTTGTTTGGCCTGAGGCAACCCAACACTGGAGCCTACCCGGCTCTTTGGTGGGACTGATGTTGGACTCTGGGAGGGGTGACACCAAGGAGTACTTCCCAGAACTTCTGCCAGTGTCCTTGTCCCCAAGGTGAGCCACAGCCACCGCCCGCCTCTGCAGGAGACCCTCCAACACTAGCAGGTAGGTCTGGTTCAGTCTCCTATGGGCTCACTGCTCCTTCCCCTGGGTCCTGATGCACACACTACTTTGTGTGTGCCCTCCAAGAGTGGAGTCTCTGTTTCCCCCAGTCCTGTCGAAGTCCTGCAGTCAAATTCCGCTGGCCTTCAAAGTCTGATTCTCTAGGAATTCCTCTTCCTGTTTCTTGACCCACAAGTTGGGAAGCCTGATGTGGGGCTCGGAACCTTCACTCCAGTGGGTGGACTTCTGTGGTATAAGTGTTCTCCAGTCTGTGAGTCACCCACCCAGCAGTTATGGGATTTGATTTTTTTGTGATTGCACCGCTTGTATCGGCTCTTTGTAGCTTCCCCTTTGTCTTTCGGTGTGGGGTATGTTTTTTGGTGAGTTGCAGTGTCTTCCTGTCGATGATTGTTCAGCAGTTAGTTGTGATTCTGGTGCTCTTGCTAGAGGGGGTGAGCGCATGTCCTTCTACTCCGCCATCTTGAACTACTGTCTTTAATCACCTTTTGATGCTGATCTCGGAACACTCAAATCACCAAACATGGGAGAACAGGCATTTTGTCAAAGGATTGTGTTCTTTTTCATTAGTTCCAAACTAATCATCACCTCCTTTTATTACAGTGCACTGTTATGTTAGTATTTGTTTTTGTTTTTCATAATATAAAACAAATCCTTTAATTTTTCATGTGTTTAAAAAATGCAGTTTTATACTTAAGCCAACCTTGAAGATAAGCACAAAATTTGTGCTTAAATTTGCCAGTTTACATGTTTATTTTTTGAGTTTTTTTTTTACCTCCAACACCTCAAGTACCCATTCTGTGCATAGAACTGTCCTAGGTGCAATGTAAGAGATTTTTAACTTTTGAAACATGATTGCACTTTCTGGAATTGTGTTATCTCCTTTTCCATAGAGTAAAAATAAATAAAATCACCATTGTTTACTACTGACCTGCCCCAAACCCACTTCTGGCTTACAGAAACGCTAGTTTCTGCCACATTTAAGGTGTTTCAATGAACTCAGCTCCTAATAGCTATGTTGGCATTACAAGCATTTTTTCCATTCTCTTTTCTGTCTCCCATATTTTCATCTGTTGTATCCTCAACACCTAGAACAATGCCTAGCACTTAGGAAGTGCTCAAATGTTTGTTGAATGAATGGGAATGAGATATTACCCAAAGTATCTTTGCTTTGAGAAGGTCCGATTGTGTGAACAAGTTTTTTCTTTTGCTTATCCATGAAAATTAAATATTTACCATTAGATTTAAGTATAACTACAAAGAAGGCTCTGGAGATGTTGATATTGTGAGCATTTATATGCTGTAAAGCCAGGTTTGGAGGAAGAGAATTGTCTGTTCTCTCTCTCTTTCTCTCAGCTCTTCTTAGATTTTGATTTCTCTTGAAGTTACTCTAATGGATATGAACTCTGAAAGACAGTTTCTATTGATAATTCCAGTCTTCATGGAATGTAGGAGGAGTGTGGTGACAATGAGGCAGTCACTTGCGCCGAGTAGGTCAAGTCAGGTGGAGAGCACGGACAAAATCCCAGTACAGACGATTTTATAATGGGAGGTGTTCTACATATAGGAAGGTGTTTTTATGCTGGTGGAAAGAGACTTTTTAAAAAAATTATGGCCAAGAAATTGACCTGAGATGCGGTTTGTCGGGGCCTGTTCTGGCCTTTGTTGTTTTCATTTGTCTTTGTAGGTGAGGGCTGTGAACAAGTAGCAATTAGTCGTTCACCCATCTTCCACCTTAACCATTGCAGGCAACTGGCGAAAACCCACGTGCATCATCAGCCCATGCAGGAAGCTAAAGGAACAAGGAGAGATGTGATGTATCTCCTTCCTTCCTTGGTTTTCGGAAAATCCCTCCTCCTCACTCCCTTCTAATGACCTTAGAACAGAAAAGTGGCAGGTAATTTCTCCTTCAGGCCCTACAAATGAGAATGGAGCTTCTTATAATTATAATAGAGCTTATGATAATTATTTTCAACAAAGTCATCACAGTGTAATAAGCATTTCCTGTGGAATTTAAGAATAAACACTAGCTACAGTAGCTGATGTTTACATTCAGCTTAATTTACCAAGACCAAGTGCACCTTGGCTGGGCATTCGGCTGTCAGTCATCCAGCTGGACTGAACTAGAAAGGGGAGTGCCCTGGCTTTGTCCCACACCACCCACGTGTGAGCACTTTGATGCTTAGAATTAACTACTGCAAATATTTCTCAAATACGCTAGATACAAAATCATCTAAAATCGTTATTCATTTTTCAGGGCCAAAAGCTGGCAGATAAAAATATCTCTGCATAATGTTCTTTTGGCTCAGTAATGAATAAGATGACAACACTGTAACCCCCAATTGTCATGCTGCTGTTGGTGTAGCCACAGTGAATGCTATTGTAGGTGCTGGTGGTCTCACCACCATCACTTGCTCTGGATGTCGATCAGTATGTTTTGAGAAACTGCGGAATGACACTTGGAGTACAACCCATTCTTTCTTTACATATTGAATTCTAATTTCTGACTCGTCGGCCTTGCGTGAACAGAAAGATTGCTTCTACCAGCTGGTTGGCCCTTGATGATTGGTTCATTTTAACGTTTGGATTTTGTTCTTGGATTTCCAAACCAATGTCTCAACCTGTATGTCAATAATTGTGTGATAATTAAGTTTAGAGTATTTCTGAAAGATCTGGAGCAGATGCTTTTGTTGTTGGATATGCATATCAAGTCTGGTTTCAAATTAGGTCCAAACAAGGTCTGGTTCAAAGTGCCCATGTTTATTTTCTGGAACCCTCAATCCCATATGATATGTGCATGCCCTACTCCCCCTCTTTCTGCCTTTAAGGATGAGGGGAAGGTAATCAAGCCCAGGAGCACAAGAACAAAAAAGGAGGAACCTCAGTGGACAGATGGTAGAAGGTGGATAGGACGAAACTGAGTGGCTGAAGTTGTCTTGTTGGGTCACTCCTGTAGTGCCATGTAGAGTCTGCTAGTGATACTGCATTAACTCCTGAGCTTTGACGAAAAACGAAGTTGAGATTCTTGCATACTGCGTATTGTATCGGGAACCAAAAGTAACGAGTCAGCAGAAGTTTCTTGCTACTTGATTAGGCACATAATGAGTCAATATATATTGCATGAATACACGTGCTAGGGTTTTTAAAAATCATTAATGCCTCAGTAATATACCTCCTATACTCACACTGGGGTTTTTGGAGGATTGGCTTTTATTTAGAAATAAATTAGGTGGTTCATGAAAATCTTTTAGTATGATTATCCTCTAGCTTATTTGAATTGCTATACCTATTTTGTTAAAGACAGTCTAGAAATCTTTATTATTAATAACTTGCACAGATTATATTAATTCAGGAAACTTCTCCAGGCAAGTTTTCTTTTTTCTTAAAATGTATGATTTTCCTGGTAGTTGTGGTTTTGCTTATGTTGTCCCTACTCAGTGGGATGCCTTTGCAGAAAGTCGCGTGTTCCCTCTTATGGGCTATCTGTCTATCTAAAACACACGCACGTAAACACATAATTTATGAAGCATTTCTGAACTGTCCGCAGATTCTTTTTAAGGTGTTACAGAGAGCAGGACAGAATGTTCTTGAGAACCCAGAAACGATTAGAAAATGTATTTAATATTTTGCACAGAAAGACTTGCTTGGGATGAACCTCTTAATAACCTTGTCTGGGATGACAGATGCAGCGGCCACTAATTTGACTAAGAAAAAGGTTCTGATTGCATTTGCTGTTGATACAGACATTGACATAAGTATATTAAAAGCACTCTTTTGGGAAAAAGTGTGGAAAGTGGAGCGTTTTGTGGATGAATAGAGTGACACAAGTATTTGAGATGTCTGGCGCTTCCCAGGACGGGTGGGTCCCATGCAGGAGCCCGTTCCCTGTGTTGTGTGCCCGTTTGTCACATCGATATATGCCTACAATTGGGTGTCTGGAAGTAGAGAGAGGGAGTGTTTTGAGACCAAGGAAAGCTGACCATAGAGAGAGAAAGGGCCAGCAGTTCTTTTCGGCCACCCTGAGATGTCAACTGAACCCGTTTTAGAGAAAGTGATTGCAGACGAAGTGGAGACACCATTCTCTTGACGTGTGTACCTCCAGGAATGTGTGGGCGTGGCTCTCTGCCTGCACGTTTTAGGCACTGAGATCCAAGGAGCTGGATCTGACCCTCTCTCCAGGGGGCTGCGGTCTTTGCCGCACGTGTGCCCCTTTCTTTGACTGCACTGCTCGGTGATGGGGAACCTTAATGCATCACTGATTGTGCCAATACCTCCCTCTCTCGAAGGGCTTACCTGAAGGTCAAGGGCCCTTGTCTGTGTCTCTCGTTTCACTGCAGTGAAGTCCAGAAGTCCACCATCGCTGAGCTCTTTGCAAAGCCGTGGTGATAACAACTCTCCTCTCTGTGATTCTTTCCTCTTTGTCACTGAACCTGGGTGAAGGCCTGTGGACCATAACCCAGGTGCAGTTTTGGCTGCAGATGAATAAATAGATCATGCCCATTTTTTTTTTCTTTCCCCTTTATTCTGTGTGAAGGTGACACTCAATAGCTGTTACTTCCTTTCCTAACCTCCACAGAAAAGGGCTTGCTCCAGTTTCTCGGCTATGACCATCAAACCTTCCTTTGACTAGATATGAGCAGTTTGGGAAAAACCACAGGACCTTCATCAGGCCTGTTCAGGAAAAAAGTCTGCGTTTTTGCTGCATGAATGTCCCGAGTTCCTTTATTCGTTCATTTGTTTTAGGATGTTTGCAAGTAGGCTTTGTTTTATTTATTTCCTAAGAAACTGTTGCTTTATTAGTGACAGAAGAACTAGCTTTGTCAGCATGTTGGGTATGCGAGATGCATATTTTTTGTCTCTTGTTTCTCAGGGAGAGTAATTACAGCTTCAATTAAAAAGTAGTTTTTGT
This sequence comes from Physeter macrocephalus, assembly GCF_002837175.3. NCBI lineage: Eukaryota > Metazoa > Chordata > Mammalia > Artiodactyla > Physeteridae > Physeter > Physeter macrocephalus. Next base: position 23,396,314 of record NC_041224.1, on the reverse strand, counting down.
CTGGCGGTGCCTAGGATGTCCTGAAGGGCTATGTAATGTCTAAAGATGAAAGCATCTTTGTTAGATCTACCGGTCCAATTAGTTATAATCCTAGCCCTTCTGCCACATGTAAAAAGTGGCTTTTGGTAGATAATTTAATGTGTGAAAGAGCTCCTGTTGTCGGTTCAGTTTTTAAAAGTAACATTTACTTCAGTTCCTCGTTGATGGGGTCAGCAGATTCCATTCTTGGGTGCCAGCACAGAATATGAGGGGCGAATTGGGATACAACATCCATCACCGCAAAATTGCCTTCGAGTATTGAACTAGAACACAGTGCTTCTGTGTCTTGTTTTAAAATAATTTTCCGGTCTGGAAGCAGCTGAGCGCTGCTGTGTTGGGTGGTTCAGCCCCCTGGTTCTTGCTGCCGGAGCCGCTATCCTGGGTGCTGACTGGGGCTCTGGGGGGCTGGTCCGGTCTGGCTCGTTCAGCCACAGAAAGCCTAGTGATTGCTGAACCCACCCGTGAGACCGTCTGTCCATGTGTTCACTGCTGTGTATTTGGATCAGGGAGAGAATGACAGGCTCTGTCCTCACATGCATCTTCATTTTGCCCAGTTTCGCTGTGCCTTTCAGTGGCCGCGCACTCAGGGTCGCCCCCGGGGTGGGGACGGGAGCCACCCGGTCCAGATGCACGTGGCAGCCCTGTGCACAGTTATTTACTCCTCAGTTGATGCTCTTCTGAGAATTCCCCCATGTTTAAAGTGTCCTTTGTGTTCTAAAATTTTATTCTAAGTTTTAAATGGTCTATCTTTTGAGAAAAATAAACATACAGTGCAGGCATTTATGTAGATATTATATATGTGGTTCAACCAAACTTCTGTCCTATGAGAAGCCTTAATTAAAACCAAGGACTTTTAGAAATGAGTTTCAAATTTGAAATTAAACTAAAAAGGGTTTTTATAATTATAAAAATTTTAAACACTGGAAGGAAGCTTAGAAATAATTTTTTTATCGGCTTCCTTGCTTGGGGGAAGAAGCACAGGCCCAGGTGGTGTGTGGAGTCGTGTTGCTGGCAGAACCTGCCTGGGCGCTGGACTCCTGAAAATCTGTCTTTGTTTTTACGGTCTGCTTCCTGAGGGTGTAGACCAAGCCCAGGCTATGTATGTGTGCTCTTGTTTTGCATGAGAGTTTTCTATGAAAGTGGATTTTGTGGGTAAATGTTAACCAATAAAATTATACAAGTTAAATAACAAATACTTTGAAAATAATGCCATGTATAAACTTAGCATTTATCCTGCGCCAGGCATGATTGTTAGGACTTCTAAACAAACGTGATGGTCGATCACCGTCTATGAGTGGAGTCTGCTGTCTTCTCCAGTTCATGGATGAGGAAGCCGAGGCACCGTGATCACGTGCCGGGATTAAGCGGTTATTCGTCAGCCCAGACCTGGCCACCTAAGCTTTGCATTGTACGTCCTGCATTTCCTGCTTGTCCGTTGCTCCCTGTCGGGGGTGCTGGACGGAGCCTGGAAGGAAGGACCAGGAGGTGGCACCTGGTTTTGCTTGCTTCCTTGCTCTTCCTGTCAGCATTGCCCAGCCAGGGCCATTCAGTGGCAGCTGATTCTAGTTTTCAGCTCTTTTCCCAGCATTCCCAGAACCAGCTTCATCAGCACTCCCAGGCGGCTAGTAACACCCGCCAAGCACCCCGCTCAGACGCCCCAGCACCAGCTCTGCTTAGCGTTTCCTCCGAGCTCAGAGGGGCCAGCCCAGCCTGGCAGTGTCCCCGCCCCAGGAAGTCCCTCCGCTAAGTGCCCCCCATCCCAGCCCAGCAGGCGGCACCCTCTGCTCAGAGGCCTGGGTACCAGCTGCCCGAGGACCCTCTTCCCAGGCTCTTGGTTCTGTTAACCCTGGTCTCCCGCCTCCTCTGTGTCCCCAGCTCCAAGCTCACCTGTTTACCTGATTCCTTATACTCTCTGTTGCGATTTCTGTTTTCCTTACTGGGCCCTGACTGTACTTCGGCATATATTAAATAATATTCAGGATTAAGCAAATTAGCTAATAAAATAATTTTGGTGAACTTATCCTAAGAAAGATTGTAATTTAAACTAGTATCTAATTATGAATTAGTCCTAGTACATATTTTCACATAAATACCAAAGGGTATAAAACCCAAAAAGTCTTTTTTCAAAACTGGAATGATTTCTTTATTGAGTTACAAAAAAGTTAAAATGAAGCTGAAAGAAAGTAGGAGATAACCCCACGTATATTAACTAGTAAACAATCTGTGGCTTTTGGGAAAGATGATGATCCAGTTAGAATAAACAAGTATTATTTGATTTTAATAAACTCCAAGTGGACTTAAAAAATTCTTTCATTAAAAGAATTTCAAATGACCACAGACCTCTATGTCTAAATTCCTTTCTCTTCACCCCAAATTTAAGGAAGCGTGAAACAGTGTGTGTGTGTGTGTGTGTGTGTGTGTGTTCTGGTTTTTCTTACTTGCGCTTTTGCCAAGGATCTAGAAGACCTGGTCACTCTTGCAAAAGTTTGGGGTCCAAGTTTGCATCCGAACATAATGCCTTGCGGAGTGAAATGTAGAACTGTGACAGCTTGGCTCTTTTCCTCAGGCACAGTTTGGAATGTTCAATAAAAGGCTGTTTCCTCACACCGTGTTTCCATTGAGCTTGCATGCATGCCTTAGCTTGGTGGTTTTGCAATTTTTATGTAGCATCTGCTTCCCAATCCGAGGGTGCTAACAAGGCCTTAATACAGATAGCAGTCAGGACAGCGGGGAGCTGCCCCTGTCAGCTTCTGACTTCTCCTGCATCTTGAGTTATTATTCATAACGTAAACTGTCTCCCAGTTCCCAGCATGTACATAATTAATGGAAGAGACTATCCCAGGAAGTTCAGCAGCCACAAGTAGGTCACCATTACCAGATGTTTAATTATCGTCATTAGGAAGCATTTGGAAATACCTGGTGAGCTTTATAAAACCATAACAATAAGCAAATCCCTTCGGATTTTGGCAGATCGGTTCTTTTGTATCGAACGATGATTAAAGTGATTACAGGCACAGCGCTGGAGCCTTCCTCTGAACATCTTTATCAAAAAGAGGTAATAATTATGCTACACTCCATGTGAAATACACGCCATCTTCCTTTTCATTCGTTTCCTGATTTTCTTCAGCTGTGCCAAGTTTTAATTAATGTGCTTCAATAGTATGAAAACTTGAGCATCTATAATTACATCTTTAGTAGCAATATTTAAATCTTTACTGACAATATATTTATCAGGTAACACTTCCTGGAATTAAGGTCAGTTATCTGGGACCTCAAGAAAATATTGGAATGGAATGTGTTCCAGATATATATATATATATATATATATATATTTTTTTTTTTTTTTTTTAATTTTGAAGGTTAAAAGTAAAATGCAAAATAGGAGAGCTGGGACCTCAAGAAAATATTGGAATGGAATGTGTTCCAGATATATATATATATATATATATATATTTTTTTTTTTTTTTTTTTTTTAATTTTGAAGGTTAAAAGTAAAATGCAAAATAGGAGAGGCCGAGAGAAATCTCATGTTAGAGAGAATGGATTTACAGCCACTCTGTCAACATTACAATTGTTTTGCGAAATGTGAGGGCGGTCCTAGTAACTAAATTTGACCAACGAAAGGAATTTTAAAGAAAATGCTCTTAATTTTTACTTTTTTCTTCAATCTCAAGTTTGTGTCATAAAAATTTTTGATTTTTTACTGCTGTGTGAAAGGGCTGTTTTCAGGCCATCCTTTTGTTTGTTTTTGAGCTCACCCTGAAGATTACACTAAAAAGTCCTTTTGGTTTTTGAATTCAGTTCTGAGGAGCACGGGGAATTTCTGTATCTTGTTCTTTACTGCTTTCTTTCACTGCTCTTTTTGTTACTCTTAATATTTTTTCATTCCCTTTCTTGTGGCTTCTCTTAGTGGAATTGAAAGTTTCTGTTAAGGTAAAGTTTTGGTTTTTAAACCAAATTTCCTCGTCTCCAGTTACCTTAAAGATGGACCCACTGGCTCCCCCTTGTGGGTTCTCTCTGTATTGTCATTCCCAAGGCTCTCGGTAAAAGGGCACATGATGTAACATAGTTGCTGTTTTTAAGAAGTGAGAATGGCCGTGTTCTTCAGCGTTCCCATTCCCTTATTTACTCTGCCCTGCATTCGGTCCTACTTTGCACGTTTTGTAGTGATATCATGCACATGACACACCCCCACGCCACCCCAGGTCCTGTGTGATCAGGAAACACACAGGCTAGGGCAATGCCTGCTGTCTTTTACAGAGAAAACACAGATAAATCATTGAGAAATAATATGTTAGGAAGATTTATAGACAAACACTGTGTAGTGTACAACAGCTAAACACGTGGCCCTAGGAGAGAGATTCTCATGAGCCTTTGTGTTCTGTAAAATTCAAGCTCCACTTTTTAGGAGTTTGCAATGGTTTGATAGGAAACTAAGTTTACTTTTATTTTGAGCAGTGTAACACAGGTAAGATTGCAGAGTAAGCATGTTAAAGCACAGAAAAATCACTTGATTACATAAAACAGAGGGTTTGAATGGCAGATACTGTTCAGAGTTGTGCTTAATGGACATCGGGCAGGGTTTTGGGCTCGGAAAAGCATTGGTCGTGTGCTCTCCTTTTTTCACGATAGGAAAGAATAAACGGTGATTTTTTTTTAACCGCTTATTTTTATGGTTCTTATTATGAGGCAGTTGGTGTGTAGCAGTGGGGGAGCATTCAGGGATGCATTGTGATTTGAGAAAGAAGAGGCGAGGGTCACAAATGTTTTGGGCATCAGCCTTAGTGAAGTATAGATGTGGAAATGCTTCTCGTGTGTCCATGTAGCAGCGGGCTGTGTTCATTAGGGAGCAGCTGGGGAAGAACCCAAATGGAAGATCTTTAAAGCCAGACGTCAGAGCCGAGCTTAGGAAACAGTGCCATGTGCCGGTGAGGGAAAGGTTTTGTGATTGGATTTGGTGTGCGACTTGATCTAATTTAGCAATGTAGCAACCATGGCGCTATGTTTTTGTTTTTCATCAGTGGAACAATTGTCTTTCCATTGAGAGTCACAGATATTTTTTCCATAGAAAGGCTGGCAGTGCATCTTGGATTCTAGAGCACAGAGTCTGGATTCAGATGGCTTGGATTCAGGTTCAGTCCAGCTATCTGACTGTGTGACTTTGGGCAAGTTACCTAACCTTTCAGTGCATCTGCAAAAAGGCCGTGATGATAATAATAGTACCATTTGCAAGGGGGTGGTTGTGAGGGTGAATGCAGTACGTGGTGGATGGTGTCGCCTTATACGTGTTAGCTATTATTATTTCATTGTTTTGTATCTGCGTAGCCTTCCTCAGAAGCCAGTAGTGGAGTCATATTTATGATACTTCTCTGAACTGCTTTTCACAATTTTACTGGCACCAAATGTGTTTATTTTCACCTAATCCCTATTAGAACTGTAATCATATTAATATTTTGCAAAGGTTGTCAGTTTACTATTAGAGCAATTAATAAAGACAAGGCGTGAATTATTGTTAGCTCACTCCTCTGTGTGAAGCAGTTTTAAGGATTCTGTCATTGTCAGGTGTGCGTGTGTGTGTGTGTGTGTGTGTGTGTGTACACAGGCGTGAACGCTTCTCTTCTAGATTTCTCTTCTTTCTGCCCTGTAATCTCATCTGCAGGTAACAGGTCGCAGAGATCAGACTCTTCCTTCACAGCCGGCTGTCCCGTGGACACCCCGAGGTCTGTGTCAGGGTCCTCTGGGCCTGCCCAGGCAGGGGTCCATCTCCAGATGCATCTTTGTAGAGGTGTCCTGCGAGTCTGAGTTCCTTCTCTCTTCCTTCCAAAAGCCCCTTCACGGGCTCACGCTACACGTGCTCTTGTTATGTTCGTGTGGGAGCATTTTCTTTTCAGAGGAGGCAGAGTTTGTCAAAACAGGGAAAAAGATGAAAAGATATGGTTTTTTTCAGTCCTTAAACATGATGAACAGATCTCTAAGGAGAATGAGAATGACATGTATTAGGGAACATGTGAGGGACAGGCTGCCCAACTGATCACAAGGAAGGACATCCAGTGTTTCCAGTTTAAGTATCTGACCCCGAGGCTTTGCTTATCAGGTGGTTCTACTCCCAAATATTGCCTTCTTTTTAAAGTTTGAAAATATTTTTTTCCCTCCTAAAGAACATAGTCCTCATGACTGACCCCAAATATTGTTTTTCTGATTATTATTCCTTATATAAGACCCTTCAGATCTTTCTCTTCCTTAAGAGTGATCTAAGCTAACATTTTTTCCCTCTTAAACATGTGATTCATCTTTTTTATTTATTTCTCGTCCCTTACCAGCCTCAGAGCTCTAGGGCTTGTCATTTAAATGAGCACTTGTTTTAATGCTCCCTTCATCCCCTTTGACTTAGCGACCAACTTTTTATTTGAAATGCAAATCTCTACATAACAAGCCAAAGTCTGACCCACTTATACAGTTCGTTACTTTCCATATAGGCTCCTTGTTACAACTGAGGAATTTACATATGTATTACATTTGGTTGCAGCTAGCCTGGATATTGACATGTTTCATTCTCTAGAATCTGAGTCTGTCTTTCCAGGCGGGATCTTTTGGTGATGCTGCAGGCTCAGAGGCTCCCTGCCAGGTGGTGAGACAGGACCCCTCCCACAAACAGCACACACCCCAGTCAGTCCACTAGGTCCTGTCGCATCTGTGCTCTTGTCTGTTACTTGGAGGATGTTGGCCATTTTGGAATCTCAGCATTTCTATCCTGTCCCCGCCTCTGGCCCCCAGCATCCGTGTGGTTATTCAGCAGAACGTCTCAAACCAGGTGCCTTCCCTGCTGTCTGGAATCTAGTGTTCGGATTTGGAAGAAAATGAAAGGAAACCTCTGTCTCAAATCCCCTAAGGAGACAGGATTAGAAAAGAAGGTGTGAAAGCTTCTGGGGCCATCACCTCGTTCTTGTCATTGGCACAGACCATCCCCATGTGCTGACCTGTCTCTCCGTGGCCAGCAGTGGACCGAGAGGTGGCCCTGTGTCCTCAGGTCATGCGCGGATGGGGCGTGTCTGCACAGCCGCAGCCGGCTGGCCGGGGGCTCAGGGCGAACCGCGAGGAAGATGGCGGAGGTGGGGCGCTGTTTGTCCAGCGTGAATAAGTGCTGTGTCTGCTCCTTGGGGCTTGCTTCTCCTTGAGGGACAGTCTTCAACCACGGGACCGCGCTCTGCGTGGGAAATGTGCAAGGAGGGTTGGTAGTGTGTGCCGGGGTCTAAAATGCGAGCCGGAGATGGGGACCAGTTGGCCCACTTTGTTCTGCAAAAACACCCCCTTGTTATCCAGAATGAAGGGAGCCCGAAGTCAGTAATTCGACGCGCATTTCCTAAAGCCCGAGTCTCTCACGCCGTGGTAAGAGCTCAGGGAAGTCAGCCTCCTGGGTGTGCCTTCGTGACCCAGCAGCAGGGTTCACGGTCTTGGTCATTGAAGGTGTCTTGGCTCTCGAAGGTGCAGCCGGTGGCTTCATCACTTGCCAGGTCTGGCCGGAAGGTGGTCTCAGTGTTGTGTGGCCCAAGAATCTGGGAGGACTTCCAAGTCGGCTGTGCAGCCCGGCTCCCAGGGTCCCGGGGGCCTGGAAGGTGCCACCGCTGGGTCTGGCCGAGGAGTCAGGCTGGTGGGGACCCCTCTGCAGGGACCTTCCCGGTCAGGGTGAGCCATCGCTGTGTGTGGGGGGGCTGCCCCTCCCCTTGTGGCTCCCCGGGGAGGCTGGGCGGGGTAGGGGGGGCAGGGCTGTCCTGTGTGAGGGAATCCTGAGAGAGGAGGTGGCGGGTCACGCACCCTCCTCGTAGGAAGGGTGTCGGCATGTGAGGGCGAGACTCTGCTCTTAGAGAAACGGTGTCGTTCGCTGCTCAGACCAATGGAAAAGCACATGGGAAGTCTTCGGCTTTATTGATTTTTGCCTTTTGGAGCAAAAAAATCCCTTTTGTGTCAGCGCTGCCAGGCGCGTGTGAGCTGTGCCCGTGGGTCCTCAAGCACGGGCTGGGGCGTTGGGGATGCCCTTCCTCAGCAGTCGCGGTTGGGACACCACGGTCAGACCACCAGGGTGTGACCACGGTGCTGGGTTCAGCCTTCTCAGTTTTCCCTCCCTGCCCCTGTGCTTTCCGACCCGAGTGCTGGTAGCAGCTGTGTTGCTGAGTGAGTTGAAGGTGAAGACAGTTTCTGAGCTCACCCTAAAGGCTCCAAGTTTTTCTAGGCTTTCTCGGATATTTAAGCAACTTAAAAAACATGCTCTTTTATTTTTGGGGTCCCTGCACTGCCCAGGCTGCAGCTCCGCTCCGCTTGAGTTCATCACCCGAGATGCATTTGGTCTCCAGGCGTCACGGTCACTCACAAGGATGCAAGTGCCGGGTGATGCCCTTCTTGTGGCTGCAGAGGCGTGGGGCAGGGGAGGGGGCCGGGGGTCCCGGAAGTTCAGGGACCTGTGGAACTTGGTCCCTTTCACTTGGGGCATACATAGCTCCGCCGCCACGTGTAAAACCAATGACATGGCTTTCCATTTTGGAGGCGTCATTGGCCAGTGACTGTGAGAAGTTCATGCCGGCTGCTCCCCAAGGACAGCCCCCTGGGACGTGTAAGCTGACGGCCCGTCCCCTGTAAAAGCGCCCCGTGCTCTGGGGAGGGGCCCACGGTTTGCGTGGCGCTCCTTAGATCTCCATGTGTCACGGGGTCTTATCACAGACTCCTCACAGCGTGGCCGACATGAAAAGAGGAGCTTTCACACAGCTCTTGGCATTTGTTTTCAGATGAACTACATCAATATGAACAATAAACTATAAAACATTCATGAAAGTGTTTGGAGTTTCTTTTAAGAATTGCTTTGAAGCTGACTTAACATTTTGCATTTATTACAGTCCCTCTGCAGTTCAGCTCAGCTTTACAGGTTTTAAATATTGGGTTCCCATATGCGTTTTAAGATGATATAGCATTGCATGAAGTTTCAGTCTGTTTATAAAAACCAAACGCAGTCCTCAGACCCACGTGCGTGCCACATGGCAGTATTGCGATGAAGAACGTGTTTCTATTTATAAACAAATATGCTGCTGAGTGTTTTAGGTGTGATTTGCATATTGAATGTCTATCTACGATTGGTCTCTGCAGAGAAGAGTCACGAGGCCCCCTACGCTTTGGCCCTGTTCTTGGAGGTTTTAAGAGAGGTCCCTGAAGCAACGCTGAAACGCTCCCACCCGCAACTGCAGTTTCAAGCAGTACAAAGCTCGGTTTCCAAATATGTTTATCATTTCTTTTTTTTTGCGGTACGCGGGCCTCTCACTGTTGCGGCCTCTCCCGTTGCGGAGCACAGGCTCCGGACGCGCAGGCCCAGCGGCCATGGCTCACGGGCCCAGCCGCTCCGCGGCACGCGGGATCCTCCCGGACCGGGGCGCGAACCCGGTTCCCCTGCATCGGCAGGCGGACGCGCAACCACTGCGCCACCAGGGAAGCCCTATCATTTCTTTATTGAATATTTTCAGAAGCTGGCATGTCCCAGGATTTCTCTCGCATAGGTGTTAGCAGCTCCTCACATTGATTAGAAGGCAGAGAGTGAAGCTGTGTTATACTTGCTTGCATCGCAGCTCCAAAATCACAAGGAAATTAAGGCTACGCGTCAGCCTGGTGCCAACACGAAAAGAAGGCTTTTCGGATTTTTCTCTGGATTTTTCTGTCAGGTATAGATCTGTTCCTGGGGGCTTGAAGGGAAGGCTTTAAAGGTTCCATTGTCACTGCCTGGGTACTAGTTATGTCTTAGAATACAGAACAGCTTAAAATTGGTGGACTTGTATTGGTAGGCCTCTGGCTTTGAGAAAGCTTCACCCAGCAGGCATTCTGAAGTCGCCTACTTTATTCAGTTCAGCCGCACTTCCATTTGTGAAGCTTACGCTATGCCTTCCAGACGTGGGACATGGCAGCAAGGGGGCCAGAGCCCGCATGCCAGCTGTGCTCACAGTAACGGATGGTTTGGTGAGGGATGCATTGTGGATGCTGTTCACAATGAGATTCTGCTACGTACAGACGGAACAAAGTTCCACGTGTGAGCAGTTGTCTGGCTGTGTTTAAAGCAACTCACCCTCCTCTCTTTTCTCTTAAACTGTGTAGAAGCAGTCAAGGTGAAAGAGTAATTAGTAAAGCTCTCCACTTAAATAAGAGCAAATACTTCCACATTCCCCAAAAAATAAGTACTAAGTGGGAGGCGTATGGCTCTGATGCTGAAGAGAACCGTGAGAGGTGTGTGCACATTTGGAGAGGGAGACAGTAATGACCTAAAAGATCATGCAATTATTGCTTTAGAGATGTGACGGGGAAGTGTTCCCTTCTAAGTAATGACCAGAGTGTGCTTACGTGAAGAATGTTCCGTGAGGCACATAAAGTCCTACAGGGCCGCCATGTCAGGTTATTAGTGTATGATGATCACACTTCATTTTATTGCCAAATCACTATTATGCTCTCTGAGGTATGAAGTGATATTAATGACCATTTGCAATGAGAAGTAACACTTTATAGCATTGCTATCATTTACACATATTAAAATACATTGTAATGTGGGAGAACACCCTGAGGGTAGAGATGAAAACTTAGGAGTTTAATTTGAAATGCAGTTGGGAAATTATTTGGATAGGAGAGAAACCTTTCGGGCAAAATTTCAATTAAAAAGTACAATATTTTCTAAACTATTCATGAGAGATGAGAGTCTGTTTTTCATGTACCTGGACTGAATTATGGTTACCAAAAAAAAAAAAAAAAAAAAAAGTTAGGGTACTTGTAGTCACTCATCAGTACTCATCCAAAAACAAACATGAAAAGTTATTAATGCAGTTATTTAGGAAAAACATAATTGATTGTTTGACTGTAAGCATTTAGATATTGTAACCACAAATTGATACTTAGTATTTCTAACTTGATTCTTTTGTGAAAAATCATATTTCTGCACTCTTACTGTGTTCTGGGGGATTATGTCCTAGTTACTATAATATATGCTTTTTATCAAGCCTCAGTCTTGTCCTAGTGATTCTCCAGAGAGCTAAGCAGTTAAAGAGATTTTCTTTTCCATTTCAGATTTTAGCCTAAAGTTTTATTCTTAGTAGTCAAATATTCTCTAACTGTGTAACAGGGAAAAATTAGAACATGTCATATATAGTAACACACTTTAATAGTTTGCTCTAAAAATCTATTAATCAGTTGGTGATCTCTGCTTAGCTGCATTTCTACTTTTTTTCTTTTTCTTTTCTCCATTTCTTAGGGGAGTTTTTATTCGTCCGTTGGTCCAATATTTTTAGGAGCCAGAGAGGGTCTGGCTGTGCTCAGTGCAAAGGCAGCTGTCCCACCTGCCATCCTTCTCCTCCCCTGTCACTGTCCACAGATATGGGCCTTGTTTGGGTCACCTTCAGAGCCACGTGGCAGGGGCCATGGGTCTGTGTTTGGGGCCCGAGCTCCAGAGGCAGTGCTGGGCGCGCCCTTGCATCAGGCGCTCTGGGATCATGGGGCTGCGGGTTTCTCGCCATTTCCCACCCCGAGTGCCTTGCAGAGGCCGAGGAGACCAGGTGGCAGCCCCGAATCTGCTCTCCCCAGAGGAGGGAGGATGGTAACCCTGAGGGGCTGGACCGAGACTCCTTGGAGCCCCAGGCTCCAGGGACCGGGACCAGGGGCCCGAGGCAGGCCCATTGCCAGGCCACTATTTCTAATTTTAAAAAACTTGGTTTCCTAGTGTGGCTGGTGAGAACACATGCCTGCAAAAAAACTCTTGGTTGCTTTTGGTGGCAACACTGAGTCTAGAATCTCATTATCTTGGCTTCTCATTTACTGTATTGTCATTTTCTTAAAACCGTATGTACCGTCTGCTGGTCTGATCACGGCAGACACCCACCCCCCCTTGGAAAATCAGGTGAGGATCCCTGCACCACAAGGAAACAGTGTAATACACAGGCTTTCTTTTACTCGTTTAAAATACGTATCTTTACTCTCACTTATTCAGCAAATAAATTTCTTAAAATTCATAAACTGCTGAAGAAGACATTGAATGCCAGTTTCCTTATCACTGAGAATGCGGGGGCACCAGCAGAGTCCCTCAGGACAGATGGATGCCCAGTCCCGTAGGTCGGGGGGTATTTAATGTGAAGACGCATAGCTGTTGTGTACCCCGTGAACAGCAGCCTGGAGAAGGGGTGTATCTTTTATCCTTATTCCATAGACTGGTGCCTGGAATGAGCTGCCAGGAAGCATCCCAGCGCCCCAGGCGCCTGGGACCTCGGAGACGGCTCTCCTCTGCCGCCGCCCTTGGCGTGGAGCACACTCTGTATCAGCCACACTCGCATCTCAGCGGTCAGACGGTTGTTAGGGCACAGAGCTGGGCCCTGTGGACCCAGCTGCTACTTGTGTGCAGCAGTTTTAATATATTAAGCTTGGAAAGCTCCTGCTGAGCTGGACAAAGACTTTCTGTCCTTCCCGCCCGCATGTTTTATCAGTTTCCGGCTGCAGGGCAGACGTCTCCCCGGCTGATGCTTAGGCCCTGGGATGTGCAGCTCACAGATTTGACTCTGGAAGCCCCCAAAGACACGGAGAGATGGTTCTGAATTTTGTGTATTTGTCTCAGAGTTCAATATCCAGTCACTGTGGACAGCTTTGCAAGGTTTTGCAGCTTAAAAATATTATGCAGGCAGTAAATGGAATGAAAATCCGAGAGGCACACCCACACTACATACGTATCTCACCTCTGTGGAGTCTTTTACTTTTGTATGTTTTGTAATTCTCTTTTAGATTTACGTGAGAAATGATACTCTTTTAAAATGTGGAGAAAGAAATTCAGTGGTATTATATTTGTAGGTGTCAAAACACGAAGTAATGGAATTAGAAAAGGCCTTTGTGCCCGTTTGACTTAATTATTTTATATTTCTGCCAGCAAAGGATACTTTAGTATATTTAGACAGTGTAGGACTAAAATGTACACAGAATCTCCTATTCACTCACGGCACAGATGTTCCTTGAGCTATTTCTTTTCCTCCACCTTTATTGAGATATAATTGACACATAACACTGTAAGTTTAAGGTGTACTATGTACTTAGTATATATTGTGTAATGTTATCACACTAAGGTTGGTTAACAAACTCATCACGTCACAGAGTTCCTGTGTGTGTGTGGTGAGAGCATTAAGATCTACTATTTTTGCAACTTTCATGTATACAATACAGTATTGTTAACTGTAGTCACCGTGCTATACACCACATCCCCAGAACTTATTCATCTTATAACTGGAACTTTTTACCTTTTGACTAACATCTCCCCTCTTCCCCGCAACTCCTCCAACCTCTGGTAACCACCAATCAACCTTATGTTTCTGTTAGTTCAGCTTTTTATAGTTTCCACATATGAGTGAGTTTCCGCATGTGAGTGAGATCATACAGTATTTGTTCTTTCTCCGTCTGACTTATTTCACTTAGCATAACTCCCTTAAGGTTCATCCAGGCTGTCACAGATGGCAGGATTTTCTTCTTTTTCATGGCCGAGTAATATTCCATTGCATAGATATACACCATACTTTCTTTTTTAGTGATGTTGAGCACCTTTTCACGTACCTGTTGGCCATGTGTATGTCTTCTTTGGAAAAACGTCCATTTAGGTCTTTTGCCCATTTTAAAATCAGATTTTGTTGCTGTTGCCGTTGGGTTGTATGAATTCCTTGTATATCTTGGACATCATCCCCTTACCAGATACATGGTCTGCAAATATTTTCGCCCATTCCATAGGTTGCCTTTTCATTTTGTTTATTTCTTTTGCTGTGCAGAAGCTTTTTCGTTTGATGTAGTCCCACTTGTTTATTTTTTATTTTGTTGCTTGTAGTGTCGTATTCCAAAAGTAACGCTAAGACCTATGTCAAAAAGCTTTTCCCCTATTTTTTTTTCAATCGGTTTTAGGTCTTACACTTAAGTGTTTAATCCATTCTGAGTTAATTTTGCAAGTGGTATAAGACAGGGGTTCAATTTCATTCTTTTACAGATGGATATCCACTTTTCCCAGCACCATCTATTGAAGAGACCATACTTTCCCCATTGAAATTAGGGAAGACTCTTTTCTCCCTTGTCAGATCTAGTTGACCATATATGTGAGGGTTTATTTTTGAACTCTCAATTCTGTTCCATCGATCTATGTGTCTGTTTTATGCCAATACCGTAGTGTTTTAATTAAATATAGCTTTGTAATATAGTTTGAAACCAGGGAGCATGATGCTTCCAGCTTAGTTCTTCTTTCTCAAGATTGCTTTGGCTATTTGGGGTCTTTTGTGATTCTAAATGAATTTTAGGATTTTTTTTTTCTGTGTCTGTGAAAAAGGCCATTAGAATTTTGGTAAGGATTGGATTGAATCTATAGATGGCTTTGGGTAGTATGGGCATTTCGACAATATTCTTCCAATGTATGTGTCTTTAATTTTTTCATCACTATCTTTCACCTCCTTGGTTAAATTTATTCCTAAGTATTTTATTGTTTTTGATGCTATTATAAGTGGGATTAGTATCTTTATTTCAGATAGTTTGTTAAGAGTGTATAGAAACACAATGGAGTTTTGTATTTTGATTTGTATCCTGCAACTTCACCGAATTTGTTTATTTGTTCTCACAGGTTTTTGGTGGGGTCTTTAGGGTTTCTATGTATAATGTCATGTCATCTGCAAACAGAGATGATTTTACTTTTCCCTTTTCAATTTGGATGCCTTTCATTCCTTTTTCTTGCCTAACTGCCTTGAGCCCTTTCTGTATATGAGCTATGGGGGGACCCCAGGCCAACATCAGTGCAAAGGACACGCAGCCCCTGCTGTGTGCAGCCCACGCAGTGCCCCTTGCACAGCAGAATCGCACCGTTTAGGACCTGAGGTTGTACCTTTAGGTCACCCCCATGCTTGCCTGACTTCATCCTGGGGGATTGTCAGGGAAGCGGCCCCTGAGATGCCTGCTTTTAAACCAAAGGCTTGGAAAGGAGTCACCAGCTGGAGGACAGGTAAGGGAAGGGAAGCCCGGAGGGGGAGTAGGGGGAGAAGGGGGAGGAGGGGGTCTGTCCTGCTCGGAAGGCCAGCAGAGTTGGAGGCGGAGGAGAGGGGCCCAGACGGGGCAGCGGGGCCATCCGTCCACTCAGCAGACATCTGAGTAGCTGCAGGGGCCCAGCGCAATTCTAGGTTCAGTGAAAAAGCCAAGTTTCTGTGCTTGCGATCTTTATAGTTTGGGGGCAGGCACGGACAGTTACGGAAATAGACACGCAGGGCGTCAGGAGGGCTGAGTGCTGACAACAGCCGTAAACAGGGGGGGCAGAGTGACCCTAGGTGGGGTGCTGGTCCAGTGGGCTGCTTGAGTCCATTTTCTCTGATGGGACCACATACAGCAGAGGCCCTCAGAGGCGTATTAGGGTTTTTGGATCAGTTATAAGAGCACAGGAAGCATGGAGCGGGCTCTCTAGGGAGTGACCAGATGTGTCTTTATAAAGGTGGTCTGGCTCCTCTGCGGACCGTAACGCAGTCACGAGGCTGTTGCAGAATCTAGGAGAGAGGAGAGGGCAGCTCTGGCAATGGAAAGAGGGAATAGCGGGCAGATTTGAGAGGCTTGTTAGGAGGTGGGGTGACAGGTCACGCACGGCTCCTGGCCAGTGCAGCAGAAGAGGGGGCGAGGTGGGGGGGGGGCGTGGTGATCACAAGGGAAATTTTGGTGCACTGAGTGGATGTGCTGGTGGCGTTCAGATTGCTCTGTTGAGCAGCTGATCAGGTTTGGGGCTCCTAGGAGGGGTCTGGCCCGGAGTGATGAACTTGGGTGGCTGAGGACCAGGCTCAAGGGTCCAGGGAGAGCCTAGGTCACGTGAAGGTGACGGGGTCCTGGGCTGAGCCTTGGGGCCTCCGGTGAGGGTGAGCCCCACTGCAGCAGGGAATGGGGGAGAGTGGGTGGGGAGGTGAGCAATGAGGGCCCGAGGGGGCTGGGTCCGCAGGCTGGGGGAGCCCTGGGGTGGCAGGGGCTTGGGGGGTCAGGGATGCAGCTGAGCCGTGGCCGAGGGGGGATGCGGAGTCAGGGAGGCAGTGGACAGTGAAGGGTCGTCCTGAGGAGGGTTGGTGACGACAACACATTCACAGGGCGTTGGGAGGGCCTGGTTGGTGGGGTAGAGGAGGAGGGGACGGAGGCCGGCAGAAGTGGTGGACAGTGCAGGGCGCTGAGGAGGGGCGAGGGCCCGCGTGTGCGGGACGCAGGGGACCGGCGCTGCCCCTCGGGTGCAGGTCTGCATTTGCATGGGACCTCACGCCCACCGTGCCACTAAGTCCTTTTCACAGCCCCGTGCGAAGGTCGTAGGTAGGTACGCTTTGCTGGGGAGGTGCCTGCCGCCAGGTAGGGGGACCTCAGTGCATCTTCTGGGCCCTTGAAGCCCGTCACCAGTGCCTCTCCCGCCCGCTTTCCGCTCTCAGCGCACCGCGTCCCTACACTTAATATCCCACCGCACGGGGTTAAGGATCGGTGAGCAGGCACCTGACCCGTGTTGCTCGGAGGCGCCTCCCTCCCAGCCAGGGCGTCGTTGCCCCATTTAACAGACGAGGGGACCGACTCAGAGCTGCGTCCCGGCTTGCCCAGCACCGTCCTTGGCCTTGGGGCACGCGGATGGGGTGGGGGTGGGGGTGGGTTCTGAGCCGCCCTGCTCGCGGCCTCCTGTTTCCTCCGCCCCAGTGTCTCTCGGGGGCGTGTGCTCCGAGGATCGATCGCCCGAGGGCCCCGAGACTCTCAGGTCGTGCAAGTTCAGGGCTCAGGGTGGCAGCAAAGGCCACACTGGTCTGGTGAGAGATTGGATTGGAAGGCAGAGCTCGGACGCTCTCAGATTCCACCCTCGCACGAGTTGGCCGGGGGAGGACCGCGATTTTCCGCGGAAGGAGCAGAGATGGGCTCAGCCTACACGCCGCCCCCGTCCGCCCTCCCCCCACGCCGCCCGGGGCCGCGGCGCCGGCAGGAAGGCTGCTGCTGCATTTAATTGCTTTGCAGCTTTGGCCTCTGTGGTTTCCTCGCCGGCCTCGGATGTGTTTTGGCACAAGGAAGGATTCAAGTGGGGAGCTGTTTTAATTATACAGTACAGTGTGCTCATGATAAGGAAGTCATACATCCCGGGAGAACGTGAGGAAGGAACTCGAAGCACCGTCATTTCTGCGTCGCGCAGCGGGAGCCCTCCTGCTCCTTAGACCGTCCCAGGCGAGGACTGAGCAGTGCTGGTCCCGGAGGCCGGGTGGACCTCTGCTGGGTGGCTCCGAACGGGGGACCTTGGAAGGCGTGCGGGGGGCAGGGGAGGGGAGGTCTGTCCTCTCTGTGTGTGTTCACGTAAAGTCTCCTGTGTGTCGAGTGTGAGATGTGTGCTGGGCGAGGTGCTTACATGCGTTCTCGTAACAGCCCTGCTCGATCGCTGCTGTTTCCGGGTTCACAGCGGAGGAACTGGGGGCTCCAGCCACTCACCGGCGAGCTGGTCCCTGACGCTGCGATCTGGCTTTCACGCTGCGCCCTCCACGCGCGGACGGGGAGAGCTGCCCCAGGCGCTGCGCCAGTCCTGTTGGTTTGAAAGCACGTGTTATATTTCCCCCTGGATTTTCCTGTGCATTTTAAAAAGAGTAGTGGTCCTCATCAGATCTTGTTTTGTAGATTAGAAGGCATTTGAAGCCAGAGAAGATCTTAGCTATTACGCGAATGGCACGAGAACCGTAGGCATAGTAAGAAATATTCTTTGAAATAACCTCTCACAGGCGTATTTCATATTTTATATTTTTCTCTTCTAAGAAATGTGAAGGAATTTTATTTTATTTTCCCCGGAGGGAGAACTGTAAATCATATACATACTAACAAGACAAAGATGTTTGTGGGTGATTGAACTCAATTCATAACTGATTTCCAAGTCAAAGCAAACCCTCTAAAAAGCTAAGCTTTTCAAGTGCTTTGTAACACCAGGTTGAAGGGGCTATTCTAAGACTAAATAGTTGAGCTGTTTTGTGCTATTTTTATTTCAAAATACCCAGGAATGAAAGTCAGTACTTTGCTAATTTTCAGGGTGTGATTCCTGGACCTTCCAGCAGAGGTCGCTGCCAGTTTGTGATTGAGTTTTACCGCTGGCAGCTAAGTGAGCCTGTGTCTGCGGTGCTTTCCAGAGGAAACGGGTCTGAGTGTGATGTGAAAATAGTTAGACTTTATTTTAGAATGTTGTAATGAAAATTATTATAGGTGTCATAATAGCATGTGTAAGGTATCTTAGAAGATATGACTTTCTTGCTAGCTGGAGGTACAGAACAGTTTCCAGTGAGGTTTGACATACAGTAGGGGCTGTTACTAAACGTGGCTTGATTCCCTACTTAGCTCGCTCCCCGCCCCCAACCCCCCCCCCCCGCTTGAGTTTTATAAAGGAAATCTTATTAGTTATGACTTTAGGGGACACATTTAATTTCTGGTGTGATTTTAATGTGTAGCAAAAAAAAGAAAGCGTGACAATTCCTTATTGGTGGCTTTGTGATTTCCTGGTGATTTTTAATCGTTATTAAATTTCAGTTAGTATTGCTTTATCAGCTCCGGATCCTGGTAAGTGATTTTATTTTAAGTGGAGACTCAGACGGCCTCGTTCCCTCCAGTCTCCACTTCCCCGCTCCCCAGGGTGTCCACGTTATCCTCCTGCGTACTTTGTCTGCGAGACCCACCCAGCCCTTGTATTCTGTGGAATTTACTTGTCACTTTTCTCAGTACAAGAGTGGTGGTGCAGTAGATGTCTGTACGTGTATATGTGTGTTTTGTCTATACATACGCATATGGATACAGATACATTTTGGCTTAAGTTTTTTAGTGTGAAAAATTTTAAGTAATGTGTCGGCATGTCCGTACATTGCTGAAGTTTGAGTATATTTCATGCCTGCGTCTTGATTATTTGATTCCCATCAAATGCCGTTGAAGTTTTTAGGAGAGACCCCTTTATATTTTCTGGGGGTAATTTGTGTTTTCTGTTGTTGGTTTTTTTTTTTTTCTTCCTTTATCCAGTTCTCTCCCTCATTTCACAAGCTTTCCCTGCCTGCCTGACCTCCAACTTTAGAGGTGCTATGCCGGCGGCGTCCACTAGAGGGCAGCACGACCGCACAGTGTCCGGCAAAGTCTCCGGGCTTTCTTTTCAGTTGGCAGGTGCGAGGGGGCACTTGCGAGAACAAAGCACATTATTACTGAAGGCAGAAACCCCCAGCGACAGAGCATTGTCGTGAATTCAAATACACGGTCCGGGAAGTTCTCAGGGTCCCGGGCACTGGTCTCCAGGGCGAGCCTGAGACACTGATCACTTGTAATTAAAGCTCAACACTTGTGGATGGGGCGAGCGCTGACGTTACCGGGCGGCTCATTGTGGGGCTTTTGTGGCAAACCCGGGGAGCAAGCTCCTCTTATCCCTTGAATACTTATGAGGTGTAAAAATAAGAGTTAGTTGGGAGGAGGCTTGCTCTCTGGATTCATCCTTGTTTGTGAAAAGAATGTGGAAATTACTTGCAAATAAAGGCATATGGATTACTTTATCCATCTTGCAGGAATCTACGCTCATAGCACCTGATGGAGTCCTCGCTAACAGACTTATTTTACTTGTTGATTTCTGGAAACTGGACCATTTAACTATCAAATCCTTGCACAGGGGTGTAATTATAGTATTAGATGTATTTCTGTGCTGTTTGTGTAACTCGCGTCTTAGAATATTATCTTGATTTTAAGTTCCTTTCTTTAGCTTTCATGCCTTCTTTTCAACGTTCTTTGTGCCTGACACAGAGTTTTGAATGTGATAGGTCGCAGCCAACATTTGTCTAATAGGTTTTTATAATACGAGCAACGGTGCCATTCCTCCCCCGGCTCAGTTTTCTTGTTAACGTACTTTTTCCGAGCCGTGCTCCGATGCTTCTGCATCCAGGCCTTCCCGCCTCTCCATCACGGCAGTGTACCGCCGCGCCCACCGGCTCTTTCCGCGCTGGTCCTCCCTGCGAGCTCGCAGGCAAATTAACGCAGGGACGTAGCCCATCGTGAAGTAAATCACTTGATTCTGCTAACTGGTTGACAACATCTGGCTGACGGGAACTGCACGCTGTCTTAAGCATCACTGTTGCCTTGACTCGAGGTGCAATTTGGCTTTTGTTTTTCCTTCTCCAGCCCTGCAGAAGTGCTTGCGCGGTCACCGTCTCCGTTATTTGTCTGAGGCTTTCAAAGCCTCTCACCCGCGGCTGTGAGATCGGGCGAGGTGCCAGCAATGAACCGGAGTCAGAGGCCTGGCCCCGCCCCAGAGACCAACCAGGTGCTGGCCGCGGGCCTCATGGAGAAGGTGGGCTCCTGCGGCCACGTGGATGGCCTGGGTGACCTAGGCCTGGAGGGACTCGGGCCGCCTGGCTGAGAGCGCGGAGATGCCGGGCTCGGCGGGGGCAGGGCAGTGCCGCGCCTGAATCTGGGTGTCCAGGGGGCTGCGGCCATGTTGGTTTGGCTGAAACTGACCAAACCTCAACACACGCAAAAAGCTTGTGTGTATCCTTCGGGCAGAGTAAGTATGACCAGTAGAGTTTTTGGCTTTTTTTTTTTTTTTTTTTTTTTTAAGAACGGTACATGAAGACAGCATCCTGGGACTTCCCTGGTGGTCCAGTGGTAAAGAATCTGCCTTACAGTGCAGGGGACTCGGGTTCCATCCCTGGTCAGGGAACTAAGATCCCACATGCCGTGGAGCAACTAAGCCCGTGTGCCACAACTAGAGAAGAGAAAACCCGCACGCCACAACTAGAGAGAAGCCCGCGCACTGCAACGAAGAGCCTGTGCGCTGCGACAAAAGATCCCAAGTGCCACAACTAAGACCCAACGCAGCCAAAAATAAATAAAATAAATAAATAAGTAAATAAGTAAATAATAAATCTTTTTAAAAAGGGAAAAAAAAAGACAGCATCCTCGTCCTCATTAGACCGAACCCCCGCCATGGCATGTGCTGTGGCTTGAGGGTTCTGTTTGCCTAGGCCACCACCCCTGTGACCCTTGGGGGTTCCAGAACCTTTCCCCGACTTCGTCCACTGATGTGTGTGCTCTAATGCCCACACAGCTCGTGGGACGATGTCACATCATGTTTATAAAAGCCCAGCACGAGGTCTGGTGTGTTCCAGCAGGCGCTCACATGTTCGTCTCTCTCTTTCCGTCATCCTTTACAACTGAATTAATGGAAAAAAATCAGAGTTAAAACAAATATATTGAGTATTTCCTACATGCCAGTTGTCTGATCTCAAGGAACGAACAGTTTAGTGGACTTGACTGATGAGACTGGGTACCAGGTTCTTTCCTGAGTGCTTTCGTAGTTCCCTGAGTCCTTTTAACCACTCCTGTCGAGTTATTGCCCTCACTTTACCCCTGAGGTCACTCGGGATGGTCAGGAAGGCTAGGAACCCTTTCTGTGTCGGGAAAAGAAGCAGTGGGGACTCAGGTGTCCTCTGTGTGGCCCCAGGACGAGCCCTCAGTGGGCGCCCAGCCTCCCACCCACCGGGGTAGCCCAGAGCTGACCTCAGTGAGAGCGGGCTGACGTCTGCTTTCTGCTCCGGCCGCTCGAAATGCTGTGACCACGGGCCTTTCCTGAGCACACAGGCCATGTGGCCGCGTGCGGCTCCCACGAGGGAGGAACCTGTGCTTGGAGTCCATGAGCCTTCACTCCTGGGGGCCTGGGTCCTCCGCCGTTTGGAACCGTGTGTTAGCGGGGCCCTGGGCGGGCAGCCTCGGGCGAGCTCCTGCGCTGCCCTCGGCCTGGCCCCCGCCTCCTTCACATCAGGGCGTCTCCTCAAGGCTCGTTGACGCCTTTTGTCGCTGGCCGCGCGGCTTCCGTCGTAAGTAGAAATCACCCGACAAATTGAAAAGGCTCCCAATTCTGGAAATGGAATTTTGTGGCTTTCACTCAATCCATAAGATATTTGGAAACACCATGTGTAGGGTCTTCTGCAAAAACCAAAGCTGTCCCTGTCTCACTGGAGGTGTTTTTGTTGTCAGTGACTCCTGGTGCCTGTGAGGGATTGTTAGCCATGGTTTTCTTTCTTTCCTTCTTATTCAACAGAACATCTCTTAAAAATGTTGCATCTGCCCTGCTCTCAAAATCTCTCTGTTCCTTAAAAGCCTGAGATGTTTTTGTTTTTGTTTTTTTTTTCAAATTGTAAAAGTAGTGTATACTTATGGGAAAAGAAAGAGAAGTGTATAAAGTGGAAAATAACACAAAATGCCCCAAATACCACACCCCTATCCTCCCCTGGAGGGAAAACACAATTATCTTTTTTTTTTTTCTTTTTCGGCAGCATTCTTCCAGAAATTTCTGCACATATATGAGCATTTTAAACACACCCCCATACACAAATGGTTTCCTGCTATACATACTGTTCTTCCAATATATCTTGGATGTGTTTCCACATCAGCAAATATAGCTTGACTTCATCTGTTAACAGCTCCTTAGTAATTAGGGGATAATTTCTTACAACTCCCCTATTTTTTTGGTTCCAAAGCAAGATGATCTGGACCCATTCCCAGGGTTCTCCCCGTACCACTTCCTGTTTTCAGTGCTCTTCCAGCCCTGCTTCCTTTAGGGAGAGTTTCATTTACTAATGTCACCCCCTCTTAACTTTCTGTGGCTTTCAATTGCCTAGGTGTGTTACCAATTACCTTCTTAATAAGAAAGGCCTGAGTCACAGAACTTGAGCTGGAGCTGGAAGCAAATGCAGTTGAATAGGGAATTGGGGACCAAGATGGAGCAATCATCTTTTTATTCACAGTGTCAAAATTGGAGCCTCCAGTGCAGAACTTCTGGGGATGAAAGTCCTTTGGCCAGTGACCCGGGTACCCCTCTTCTGCACCTGCCTCCTTTGTCCTGGGCTGAGTTGTCTTTGGCCACAGGGCTCCATTTCCCATTTGAATTTAATGGGAAATCAACAGACACACGACGCATTAGAAAAAAATTACAATTAGAAATGTAATTGACTCCTTGTATCTGAACCGATGTCAATATTATCAATATTTCTATGACAGTATAGCTTGCTAGGTTTATTTTCTAGAGCCGTAATGCGACCGACAATTTGTGTATAATCAGTATAATAAGCTTTCAACTGCATAAGATTCTCATTTTCAAAATAAGCACTTTTAGGTATAACCCATTTCTAATTTCTTTCTAAAAGCAGCATTCCTTAGTGTTAGCTACCTGGTGTAAATGCCATAGAAGCTAGTGTGAGTAGCATTATCTATAATTATCTGTGTCAAACTCTTCATACCTCCTTATTTACTTTTTCTTTCTGTACGTTTGGTGTCCGCCTCTTAAAATCAACGTTAATTCCTTCATTCTAAGTTAAGCCTGAAGCACCTGGGGGAAAGGCAGCCCTTTGGTCTACTAACTGACATGGAGGTTGTGATAGCCCCTTGGCATGGATTTTGAGTTGGATTCTGGGCGTGGGCAGTGGGGCAGGAGGAGACCCACGAAGTGGAATAGGTGAAGCCAGCAAAGAGCCAGTCACTGTGGTTGTGATAGCTGAGGGTTGTTGTTGTTGTTGTTTTTTTTAATAACTGACAGCTTTGTGAATTTTTAGGGTCTCTCACAGTGATGTTCGAGTGTAGGTGCCCAGTTATTCCCAACCTCATCCCAGCCCAATGTCCCGTGATGTCGGAGAAGCAGGATTTGTCCTCCACTTTGGCAATTCCTGTTATGCTGTGGATACCAGTTACTGGGGCAGGAGCTGGCGGGAAAGCGGGGTCAGGTCCTCACTGGCACACAAATAGGAAAACAAGGCTCTTGGGCACCGCGTAACCCCTGGCCCTGCTGGAGTGAGGGTTGACTGCTTGGCCTGGAGAATGTTCTCTCCACACTACCCCTTGCTGGTCACATTCCCCTGAGCAGTCCACTTGCCTTGACATCATTTACCTTTCCGGGCCATACATGACTGTGGTTTTGTACCAAATTTAGAAGGAAACGGTTGGCTGATGCTTGGAGGGCAGCGGAGAGAGGCCAAGCGGGTACTTTTGACAAGCTGACCGCATGGATGTTTAACCTCAGTGGTCACTCAGCCAGGATTTGGGATGTTGGAAAAGAAAGATCTTCGTTCACCGAAGAGTCACTCTGTGTGTTTGCTGCCCCCAGTGAGTCTCGGAGGCCGAGTGGGGACAGAGGTGCCAGGCCTGGGCTCCTGCTCCTGCGTTTGGAGGTTGGGCACCTGGACAGGTGAGGGAGGTGCCTTCCTCAGTGGGGTGTGTGTGCGCCTGCCAGATCCGTGCAGGGGCATGTGATTGCGGCTTAACCTGCGTGAAACCAAACAAGGCCTGGCAGTGTACGCGGAAGGGCATCTGTTTTTCCGGCTTTGCTGACTGGGGACCAGCTCGAGGCCAGTAGGGAGCTGAAATGATTTTAATTTCCAGAGCCCTGGGTTATCATTGCTGCGTCTCATCTTAGATCTCCTGTCCCACCACCGCCTCTTCTAGTCTGATGGTCTGTACGTTTAGGTGACTTCTGCGGGGGCTGCTCATTACCTGGGGGATCCTGGCGACGTTCACCGACCCCAGTGGGGACAGATGCGTGTGTTCCCGTGTATTCTGTTTCACTCATTAGATATTTATCGAAGTATCTACATACTGCATATATTCAGTATCTAAAGATCTGTAGTATTTGCTTAGTGAATAAATAAACACTTGGTCTGTTGACCTCAGGAAAATGACAGATTACTCAAAAAACAGTCTTAAAATCTAATGAAAGCTGAAGGTCTTGAATATTTTGGTGCTTGTTTTAATCAGGTCACTAGACAGAGGTTATGACAACCAGATGAGTGTTTTATCTCAAGCATTTGAGCTACTTGGGTGGTCTCTTTTCCTTGGGTCCCAGATAATGCAATGTGATATGAATTTTTTATTATTTATTTATTTATTTATTTATTTATTTATTTATTCCTCCCTCTGTTGTGGCCTCTCCCGTTGCGGAGCACAGGCTCCGGACGCGCAGGCTCAGCGGCCATGGCTCACGGGCCCAGCCGCTCCGCGGCATGTGGGATCCTCCCGGACCGGGGCGCGAACCCGGTTCCCCTGCATCGGCAGGCGGACGCGCAACCGCTGCGCCACCAGGGAAGCCACGATATGACTTTTTTAAAACTTTTTATTCTATATTGGAGTATAGTTGATTAACAATGTGGTGTTAGTTTCAGGTGTACAAAAAAGTGATTCAGTTATACATATGCATGTATCTATTCTTTTGCAAATTCTTTACCCAGTTAGATTGCTACAGAATATTGAGCGGAGTTCCCTGTTCTATACAGTAGGTCCTTGTTGATTATCCATTTTAAAAATAGCAGTCTTTTTTTTTTTTTAATGTCTTTATTGGAGTATAATTGCTTTACAATGGTGTGTTAGTTTCTGCTTTATAACAAAGTGAATCAGCTATGCATATACATATATCCCCATATCTCCTCCCTCTTGTGTCTCCCTCCCACCCTCCCTATCCCACCCCTCTAGGTGGTCACAAAGCACCGAGCTGATCTCCCTGTGCTATGCGGCTGCTTCCCACTAGCTATCTGTTTTACGTTTGGTAGTGTATATATGTCCATGCCACTCTCTCACTTCGTCACAGCTTACCCTCCCCACCCCCCGTGTCCTCAAGTCCATTCTCTACGTCTGCATCTTTATTCCATCACGATATGACCCAGCAATCCCACTACTAGGCATATACCCTGAGAAAACCATAATTCAAAAAGAGTCATGTATCACAATGTTCATTGCAGCTCTGTTTACAATCGCCAGGACATGGAAGCAACCTAAGTGTCCATCGACAGATGAATGGATAAAGAAGATGTGGCACATATATACAATGGAATATTACTCAGCCATAAAAATTGCAGTGTCTTAGACATTTCTCCAGTGAAGACATACAGATGGCCAAGAGGCACATGAAAAGTTGTTCATTATTGCTAATTATTAAAGAAATGCAAATCAAAAGTACAATGAGGGGCTTCCCTGGTGGCGCAGTGGTTGCGCGTCCGCCTGCCGATGCAGGGGAACCGGGTTCGCGCCCCGGTCTGGGAGGATCCCACGTGCCGCGGAGCGGCTGGGCCCGTGAGCCACGGCCGCTGAGCCTGCGCGTCCGGAGACAATGAGATATGACCTCACACCAGTCAGAATGGCTGTCATCAAAAAATCCACAAACAGTAAATGCTGGCGATATTAGTTTTGATGAATGAGGGTACATAGGTATGAAATGTGCTTAGTTGAGCCCTCTCTGTGAGGCTCTCCGCTAGCAGATTGGAGGTGATTTTCTTTCTGGGGTTGCAGTCAGTTAGATGCTCTGAGCTGGGGAACGTAGCACCACAGTGTCTTACTGACCTCAGCTTGTGTGTGTGTGCGTGTGTGTGTGTGTAAGTGTGTGTAAGTTAAGGAGACCCCCCCTACACCCCTGTGCTTTGGGATTACTGCTTTTGTACATGGAGGCTGGAAGATGTCCTCTTTTTAGGACATGGGCTGTAAAGAGAGATCATGTTAGTGTAACCTTTGCCCCCTAAGGTGTGGATGAGTGCGTTGTAGTTGGAATTTAATTTTAACAGGGTTTATCAAACTGCTGAAAGATATTGAAAATGTTTAATGCGAGAGTCGGGGGAGTAAGTCACACGTGGGCTTGTTAAATCGGCGTCCGTGTGTCAGGGCGCTCGGGCCGCGGGGCCCTCCTGGGACCTTCATTACTGCGCCAGCCAGGACGTCGCGGTCACATCGTAACTCTGCGATATCGCACGGCTGCTGGAGCCCACGGTGAGGGGGGATTTAACACCCTGTCTCCCCCTCCAGGGAGAGGGTTTAAGGACCTATTCTTAGATCATTTGGCTTTTCACCGGGATTTTAAAAATCATATCTGAAGTGTGTAGGCTGTGTCACTGTGACATTGAATGGTGTCTTGTGACCCCCTCCCATCTGTGATGCATTTTTTTCTTTTTGGTTCATCTTTTTTTCCTCCCCTTTGTATGCTTTTTTTTTTTTTTCCCTTTTCTTCTCTTTTTGTTGACTTCCAATTTTCTTGCCAAAATTACACGTTTAGGATACAGGTATGGCCACCCTTCTCTTGTTGGAGACGCTCATCGGGGACACCTTGCTGGTCCCTGTCTCTCAGGCTAGATGGAGCCTCTACCCCGTCATCTAAGTCAGGGTGGCAGACTATGGCCCTTGTGCCAAAGCTGCCGCATTGTTGGACCCGGCTGCCATTCCTGTGCCCTGTGTGTGGCTGCGTTCACCACGCGGCACCGGGCACTGTCGGGGAGTTGCCCCAGGGCCTGAAACGCCTACCGTCAGGCCCTTCACGAGAAAAGACGGCCAACCCCTAATCTAAATCATTGCAGGTATTTAATAACTGCTGAATGAACTGACATAGTAAAGATTTCCCAATCACGTTTTACTTAATACGGAGACAAAACCACTGGTCGCCGGTGCTTGGGCTACGGGTGCACCTGTAGTAAAGATGCATCAGAGCATGTGCTCGAGTTTAGTCCACACGGACGTGTATCATCCCATCAGGTCACTGCTAAGTACAAATGTTGTGTCAGCTTCTGTGTGTTACCTCTCAATAAGAAAAGGGAAGACTTGGGGAGATGAGTTGCTGGACTTTGGCAAGTATTCCCAGGTAGCGTGGATGGGCATCCCACATTCATTGAGAATTAGTTCCTTACTCTTGGCTGTGCAAGTCCCCGGAGAGTCAGGCAGGTGAGGGCAGAGGCTGTGACCTCCTGCTCCCCACCTGTCTGCCTTCCGATGGCGAGGCAGGCCACGCCCACCGAGAGAGCTGGTGAACAGGTGTGCAGGCGGCTTCCGATGTTTCAAAAAACTGATGAAGCAACTTCTGTACGCCCCTCATTTCCTCCTGAAGTCACTGACCTTCTCTCCCATGTGAAACGTTAAAAACTGTTTCAGTCGGAGTGCTTATGGGCGGTCTGGTAGTTTTGGAGGGTATGCTGTAACGAAGGACCAAGAACTGGGTGACTTCAACAACAGAAGTGTGTTGTCTCACAGCTCCGGAGACTAGAAGTCTGATCCGTGGGGCCGTGTTCCCTCTGAAGGCGTTGAGAAGGCGTGTTCCACGCCCCTGCCAGGCTTGCGGTGTCGCACGTGTCCCTTAGCTTGTGGACACGTCACTCCAGTCCTGTGTGTGTTCACGTTGTCTTCCCTTGATGTCTGTCTGTCTCTGTGTTCAAACTTCCCTGTTTTATAAGGTTACCAGTCATACTGCATCAGGGCCCACTGTAATGAATTCATTTTAACTTAGTTGTTTCTGTAAAGATCCTATCTCCAAATAAGATCATGGTCTGAGGTCTTGGGGCTTAGGACTTTAACCTGTCATTTGGGGGGGGGCATAATTCAATGCATATTAGATGGGTGTCTAAGATCAATATAGTTTAAAAGGATGTTTGGCTTCAAAAGTGAAGTCTTATAAAAACATGGCGAAGGGCTTCCCGGGTGGTGCAGTGGTTGAGAGTCCGCCTGCCGATGCAGGGGACACGGGTTCGTGCCCCGGTCCGGGAGGATCCCACATGCCGCGGAGCGGCTGGGCCCGTGAGCCATGGCCGCCGAGCCTGCGCGTCCGGAGCCTGTGCTCCGCAACGGGAGAGGCCACAACAGTGAGAGGCCGGCGTACCGCAAAAAAAAAAAAAACACATGGCGAAAAGAAGGCAACATGTCACTCTCTGAGCCCAGACAGTCTTGGGCATGATTGCTTAGGCTTCATCAGTGGGCTCCCATGTTGATTGCATCAGCCATGACGTCTCTTTTTGGATGTGCACATTCACATGCTTGGATGTAGTTAGAAAGAAGGGACTGGTTTTTGAAAGTTTGCCCTGAAATTACAGTGCACACAAGTGTGTGAGATGTGAGGATCGTAACCACGTTATTCTCATGTGTTTTGTCATTTCCTTGGCTAATTTTCAGATGTTTATATCCAAATATGAGTTTCAGCCCTCAAACCAGTCAGAATTTTATTCTTGATTTTACATTTTAGTCATAACATATATAATGCCTAGTCTGTGAGAGCTTTCAGAGACCCTCTTCTGCCAGATGTAGAGTTATGAGTTAACCACACAATCATGTCCAACTATATTGTTCTTTTTGTTTGGTTTCCTTCCCCTGTCCTCTCTAGAAATAAAGAGATTAAACAAGACAAGCTTTATTCTCACAGAGAGAGAAGATGAGAGTCAGAGGGCCAGAGAGACAGAGAAGACACTTCCCCACTCAGAGAGGAGGAGAGAGCAAGGAAGCACGCACAGATAGAGAGTGATTGCAAAAGGGTTGCCAGTGCACCTGCCCTTCTGCTCAGTGGACATGATTGAGAATGAGCATTTGGTGGAGGCTGGAGTCTGCTCTTCCTTCGATCCCAGCTCCTTCTGGCTGCCCCGTGTCAGCATCTTGCTGCACTGAGTGAGTTACACTGTTTAGACGGTGGTCATCGTCCCCCCCCACCCCGCGCGCGCGCGCACACACACACACACACACACACACACACACACACACACACACACACACACACACACACACACACACACACACACACACACCCAGAGTGGTTAATTATGACCCTTCAACCCCGGCCACCTACTTCATGTTTTGGGCAATTCAACGCAAGAGCAGTCTGCTCCACCACTGGATAGTTTGAAGAGATTTTTAAAAAATGATACTGAACAGGTAAGATCTTTGCCTTCTGTCCTGATTTAGGCTTAAGAACGTATCCCCAAATTAGGATAGGGTTCTGGTAAAGTTGACTTTTAATCTTACTTTGAATCTCCTCAATATCACTATTTTCAAAGTTGGAAGTGAAGCACCCCCCATTCAGGTCGCATGAATGGGAAATAACTGAACTTGGATTTCTCCAGCTACAGCTTGGGCGTCTGACCAGGGTCACCGGCGTGTGACACCGGTGCAGCTGCGCCTGGAGGGGCCCTTCCCTGACTTGGTGCCGCTGGCGACCACAGCTCACACCAGCAAGTGTGCCGGGTGCATACTTGGTGCTCAGTGTGTTATTTAAGCTGCTTTCTGATCCTCAGCTGCCTAATCTTGTGCGTGAGGCGAGTCATTCCTGCCCTCCCTGCTGTTGTGGGTTACTCTCATGTAACTCTCACATGAGTTACTGTGAGAAGAGCACGTGGCTCGGACCCCAGGCTCCGAGACGTGCAGTGAGGTCTCTGTGGCTGAGCCAGCCGAGGACTGGGGACTCCACTCGAGGCCACCCTCTGTAGCTTTCACGTGTCTTCCCGGCCCAGAGCTTGGGGCTGGTGATTCTGGCCCTGGCCTGAGGCCTGATGTCCCCTGGGCCCTGCCTGGTGTGACATCAGGGTGGGGTGAGCAGGTCTCCCTGGGTGCCGGCCTCCCAGAGGGGCCTGCAACAGGTGGGGTGTCGGCTTTCATGAAGCCCTGCATCCCGGCCCCCAGGTCCCAGGCCGGCCTCTCTGCCAGGGTCCCCTAGTGGCTTCGTGCCCTCGTCGCAGGGTGGACCTTGCTGACTGTGCTGGCCTTTCCACTGAGTTTCTTTTCCACAAGTTCCTCTTTCCTCACTGTGCTGGGACAAGGGTCCAAATATCACCCTTATTATGTAAAAGCTGCAACTTCTGCTCCAACTGCTATGTTCCCAACAGAAAGGGCCAGTCCCCCTTTTACGCACATCTTCCTGCCTCCAACTGGAAGGCACAGACGTTGCTGCCGGAGATGCAGACAATCAGGAAACCAGTTTTTCACTGTGGGACTGTCCATTTTCCTGGGGAGATGACGTGAAATATGGCAGAGACACACGGCGGTGACGGCAGTGGCCGGCCGGCAGTACGGGGGGACCTGTGAGCTCCGGCCATGATCGGCTGCCCACTGGCCTGTCCCGAGGACCTGGAGCGCAGGTTTGGGATTTGGAGGATGGATCAGGTGGCTCCTTGCGCTAAGATGTGTCTCATTGAAATTTATTCTGCTACAAAAACAAACCCGGAACAATTAAGAAAATGGTCATAGGAACATACATATCGATAATTACCTTAAACGTGAATGGATTAAATGCTCCAACCAAAAGACACAGGCTTGCCGAATGGATACAAAAACAAGACCTGTATATGTGCTGTCTACAAGAGACCCACTTCAGATCTAGGGACACATACAGACTGAAAGTGAGGGGATG
>NC_041224.1:23355013-23364233 GCF_002837175.3 Physeter macrocephalus | reverse complement strand
AAGAAAACAATAGCAAAGATCAATAAAACTAAAAGCTGGTTCTTTGAGAAGATAAACAAAATTGATAAACCATTAGCCAGACTCATCAAGAAAAAGAGGGAGAGGACTCAAATCAATAAAATTAGAAATGAAAAAGGAGAAGTTACAACAGACACTGCAGAAGTACAAAGCATCCTAAGAGACTACTACTAGCAACTCTACGCCAATAAAATGGACAATGTGGAAGAAATGGACACATTTTTAGAAAGGTATAACCTTCCAAGACTGAACCAGGAAGAAATAGAAAATATGAACAGACTAATCACAAGTAAGGAAATTGAAACTGATTAAAAATCTTCCAGGACCAGATGGCTTCACAGGTGAATTCTATCAAACATTTAGAGAAGAGCTAACACCCATCCTTCTCATACTCTTCCAAAAAATTGCAGAGGAAGGAACACTCCCGAACTCATTCTATGAGGCCACCATCACCCTGATACCAAAACCAGACAAAGATACTACAAAAAAAGAAAATGACAGACTGTGGAACCTAGAAAAATGGTACAGATGAACCAGTTTGCAGGGCAGAAATTGAGACACAGATGTAGAGAACAAACCTATGGACACCAAGGGGGGGAAAGTGGCGGGGGTTGCGGGTGGTGGTGTGACGAATTGGGCGATTGGGATTGACATGTATACACTGATGTGTATAAAATTGATGACTAATAAGAACCTGCTGTATAAAAAAAATATAAAATTCAAAAATTAAAAAAAGAAGAAGAGCATCGGCACAAGAAGAAAAAATAAAAGAATATTCTTCTTCAAAAGTTAAAAAAAAAAAGAAATTTATTCCGGCTTCTTTGGTTAATGGTGGAGAGTGTCGTCTCTTGGTTTCCCTTTAACCACTTGTTTTGTTCAGATGGTAAAACACTCTTGTCCCAGAAGTTTTCAATTCAGATGCCTTGTTCATGATTAAAGTTGAAGATTGAAGTTATTTAAAACGGAACATAATTATTTAGGGGAAGACAGTTTGATAGCCTATTAAAAGATGCCTAGAAAATTCCCGTTTTGGTTTAGTTGCACCGTTAAATAATGCATATTTAACGTGCATAAATAATTGTGTGTCTGGAGCAGGCAGTTCTGCTATAAATAGACGCCGTCAGACGGGGTGCAATGCTGTACCTTCATGTGTGCGAACAGCCTTCGGGACTGTTCCGTGGCTCCCCCCGTATGTGCTACAGACACGGCCGCGTGAAGTGTCAATTTTCACTGCTGAAGCCCAACTCATATTCCCATATGCTTTTGTGTGCCTTTGTAGAGCACGTTAGGGTAGATTTTTGCTATTTCATCACTTTTCTTACTCTGCCTTCAGGGGCCAGAAACACTGATGTTTCACACGTGACCTGCAAGTTCTTAAACTGACACGGGGCTGAAGGGCCAGGAGAAAGAAAACAGTCTATTTGTTAGGAAAAAAAGAAATAAGTGAAAAAGTTCAATTCCCACTCTTCTCCGGTGATCATATCAGGAGGATTATGAGAAATACTATTAATATGGACTATCCCCCAGGCACTAAAAACCAAACCAAACCCAGGCAGTATTGTCCTGTCATGCATTTTGTCCTAGCAGAATCATCTTGTTTTCCCCAGAGCTTCTTGTTTTTGTAAAAGACACTAAAATCAACTGACTAAAGTTTATCCAGTATATTCTTTCAACCATAATTTATTCAGGGTTTTTATGTAGCCTGATGGGACTAATTATAATTGATATCTTGCTTACAGATACAAATTCATCTTTATCTCTTCAGTGGCTCTGCCCCACCCCCATAGAAGGGGGATAAAACCTTCCCTTGTGACAAATACTATCTGTCATCCTTTTGTAGCAATTGAAATGGCTTGCATTTTAGGTGAAAGTTGTAGTATAGAATTATTTTCAGAAGCTTCTTTAAAGGAAACGTAATTTCCTTTCACACATATAATTTTCTTATTTGATAGCCCTTTCTGTGTTATTTCATGATACCTGGAGGCTTTGGGTTTTAATTTAAAACAGCATTGATCTGCAAAATTAAGCAAAATGTATAAATCAGAAAAAGTGAAGTTTTTCAGAATAAACGATCTTGGATTTCTGTCACTGGAGTGTTTCCCAAATTAAGTTCTATAAATGTATCTTTCTTTCTATATGTTTCTAATAGATGGGTAATATTGCCCTGTTTAGAGGAATTCCGTTCTTTGTTTTTAGCAAGGAATGTGGTCAGATGTGAGTTTGACTTGGGTTAATAAGTAAAAGTCTCTAACTGAAAACAAGTGCAGGAATGGCCACCTGTAGAAGAACCTGGTTCTTCTACTGAATTTTAGGAAAGGTGTGAAAATTAAATAATGATTAAATAAATAATCGGGATTCACGTGTTGCTTGAGAACTCTTTTTCCTCAGCTGGCACAGAATGTTATATAAATGTGAGCACCACGGTTTGGATACTTATTTCATCAGCATACATTTTAAATGAAAATATATTTAGGTGCACAATCTTTTTTTTTCAGTTTAGGTACCCTAAAGTAGGTTTAATAAGACAAAAGCCTGACACTGAAAAAAAAGAAATCTGTGCATAATATGATTGCATTTGTTGTTATTGGTATAGCCTGCCATGGAAACTTCTAGAGCATAGCAACATACTGCCCATGCCTCTTTAGAAAGCATATATTTACATAAAGAATTAATGTGTGATGATTTTTGTAAGGAGGTGGGAAGGCAGAGGTGCTGTTTATTTCAGGTCATGGTGTGAATCGGGTGTCTGGGTTCTGTCTTGAGAGTTTTCAAGTGTGTTTTGAGCTGCTAGGAATGTGCGAATAAGTCATGTTCCTTTTGTTCAGTGTTGGAGCTAAGAATTCTTTAATGGGTCCTGCCCGATTCAATATTTTTTTGTGCAAACCTAGAATACAGTGGGATTCTCCTGCCATCTCTGTTCAGAGGTTTCTCTTCACTGGATCGCTACCAAGGAAGAGGTCATGTGAGCCCGCTTGGGGGAGCAGGGACCTCCCGTGGGCTGGAGGGCATTGCACGCCCGCTCAGTGTGGTGCCAGGGCATGCATGTGGCCATGTAGTGACGTGGCTTTTTTACCCTCTTCTAAAGTTTGAGCGCTTCTCATCTCCTGGAGCTTTCCTAAGGAATGCGAGCTGGTTCATGGTTAGGGATTTGGAATCAGAAATTTCCCACTTCTCTTTCAAGCTTTGGACTTAGTTTAATTAAAGAGTGCCCTGAAATTATAAGGTGCGCTTTTTATCTGTTTATCGGTGAGACTTTTAAGCTGATAACATGGAAGCAGCACAGAGATGGAGGAACGGATTGGATTCTGAGGTGGATGAAACGCTCAACCCAATTTCGACTTTTCTGTTGTGTTCATCAAACAGCATGTTGTTTTCTTCAACTGCCTTTTTAGTAAGAAAATTAATGTAAATTCCAAATGAAAAGATACGTTTATGCGAGTCTGGATTTTAGCTTGTCTGCGTATGAGGGTCTGTGAAGGGTTTTGTTGGCACACTGGTTCTCCTCCTGGTTCAGAAAGAGAGGGAGACCCTCCACGCCCCCAGACCTCTTGCTTTCCAGTGCCAGTGAGTTTGGAGTAAGTGCGTCTGGAAAAGAAGCAGGAAAATGTGAATGGAATCTGAGAGCACAGATTGGGGTGGGTTCAGCTGCTTGGGCTGCTGCTGGAGAAAGAGTCACCTCTTGGTTGTTAGGGATGCAGGTAGTGTTTTCTTGCTTTTTTCTTTTTTTTGGGTAATAAGTTGATGGCATTTGAGAAGGAGGTGCCAAAATAACCAAAGGGAGGCAAGATCACATCATGCACGAGTGGTTGATGACCTGGGGACGTATCTCGTGTGTGGTTGTCTGAACAATGTCTGTTTTTTCCAGTTGTTTTCACTCCACGAGAGCGGGACCCATGGTCCTGCTGCGGAGGTGGTGGGAGTGTTCATTTTACCCCTGGTGCCTGGTGTAGGGGTGGGAGCTCACAGTAGGTATTCAGGAAGTGTTTGATAAATGAATACACGAAGGCATACACCTAGAAGTTGGTTCTGCTGTCACGCAGACCCAGAGGTAGGCTTGCTCTGCACAGTGCCGAGGGGAAGACTGGGGTCCTGTGTTAGGAAAACTTTCCTGAGTCAGAGCCCCCTGAGATTGCTGTGAGCTGCCTGGGGAGGGAGGGGCTGCAAGCAGAGGGTGAGTGGTGGAATAAAGCGGAGGACACTCAAAGATTTTTAATGGGCAGTTAAACCAGATGATTCTAAAATGCTATTTATATTCTGAGACTCCATTAAATATTTGAGCATCTCCTGTTTCCATAACGATGTGTGAGTCACCAGGGAGAGATCTGGCAGTGTGTGCAATGAGATGCCTACCTAGGCTTGGGTATTCCCAACCTCGTCTTGGTAGTAAAATAAAAATTTAAGAATAGACCTTCGCAAATAACAAATTATACATAGATACAGTGAAATTCAGGACAGTTAAACCATTCATTCAATAAATATTTGAGTGCCAATAGGCATTATAGGTGCCGGGGCTGTCTTTGTAGTTGGAGAGAATAGCAAAACCTTCTGGGAGGGGATGGGGATGGGACTGTAAAGAATTTCTAGAAGTTCATTGGCGGCCTGGAGCATCAGGGGGGTGCGCAGGGGGGGAAATTGGTGCGGGAATGGGGAGGTGCCCTGGACAGTGAGGAAACCTTCCTTAGGAAAGTAGTAGCAGGCAAACCAGGAAGGAGGCTGGGGTCACGTTGTGGTTGACCTCAGGCATCACCCTGGCACTGAGTTGATCCTGTGATTGAGTGTGGAGGGAGACGTGTGTGTGGTTCAAGTGCGTTTAGAAAAGTGATTGCCTCCGCCAGATAGGAATGTGGAGTAGGCAAAAATGATGTAATCATAGACATGGAGATCCAACTGGCCAGTCAATCAGGGAGGTATCATAGCTAAAAAGACATTTGGTGTTTTGTTAGTGGCTCATCTGTTTGCTTATTTAAACTTAGTCGGTTCATTTTGGGTCTATTCTTTTTCGGGTCCATTTTCTTTTCAAGTGGATTCATAGGCATTTACCACTTTCTCATTTCCACACTTACTGTGACTGAGTTTGTCACTGTTATGGAAGTGTTCTCACATGCTGGCTTCACTGGTGTAAGATGTCACTTGATGTCACCAAGAGTTGAGAAAAGCTATTTTAAGTGGGGTGGGAAAGGAATGTATTTCAGTTTTCAAAGGGGCCACTGAATTTTCAAACAAAGCTGAGAATTTTTAAGGAGCTTGGGCACTTGTGCATTCTGTAATGTTGGGAGGTCTTGTTAAAAGGCTTTGGATTTCGTTCTGGTTCTTTGTTTCTAGGTCACTGTTAGTGAAACATCATTGGATACTTATAAACAAATATAATCGAGTGTTAAGTCCTTAATATTTTAAAATAAAGATTAGGAAGCCTGAATTGTAGAGGAATTGTGATCCCCCCCCCCAATTTCTTCTTCTTTTTTTCAGGGCTGTGGCTTAAAAAGGCCATGGTTTTGAGGATCCTCTGTTGTAATAATATAATTTTGCACCAGAGAATACAGTTAAGTACCAATATTTATAGAGAAGCTGTAGCTAATATTTTCAAATATTTTTCTTAAAAAAATTTTCAAGCAAAATTGCATTTCTTTTAACTTTTACCTCCACAGTTTTACCTAAGCTAAGACGTTAAAGAGTTTAAAGATAAAAATTTTTAAAGAGTTCCTGGAGGCTAGCCCCGTACTCTGTGAGGGTGGCTGTCCCTTCAGTGAGTTCAAATGTCCAAAACTAGTCCTGTGAAAACTGTCCCCCCCTCCGTGTGTTCTCTGCTTCAGTTTGTGAAACAATTAGTTGACATGGTTCTGTGGGCCAGATTACTAGGTTATCTATAGACACATTGAAAGATACTTTAAAAAACTTTTAAAGGAAGTTAGGTAAAAATATTAATCAGTATTAACAGTCTTTTAAAAATACACGTTAGACATTTAGAGTATGGTGTAAAGAAGCAATCTGGGTACCTTTAGATAATTTGTTAATAAATGTGGTCATTCTTAATTAGTTTTCTTATCGTTGAACAGCACACTTTTTTTTTTTTTTTTGGTCTCACCCTGATTTTCCTTGAACTTCATAATTTTTACTCCTTTTTCTCTCATTCTTCTGTCAGAGAGCTTCTTGATATATTCAAATTTGTAGTCTCCAGAGCTTCAGCTCTTATTAGCTCTTCGTCAGAGGCAGCTCTGAGATAATTTCCCAGAGGATTCTGCTGCTTCCTCGGAGATCCGTGGTCCTGCTGCCCCACGCAGGGGAGCCAGAGGGGGGAGGTCGTGGACTCAGATGACGGATGTTGGCTGACTTAAGCTGTCAGGAGCACTGTTTCCAAGAAGAAATAAAACTTTAAAGGAGGAAAAACATTTTTTTCCTTTCTCCAAATTTAGCTCTTTGCCTTTGAAAACTAGATCCAGGAAAACAAACGCATCCATACGAGTATGTGTATCCGAGTATGTTTGTTAGCACATTTCTGTGTTTATAAACTTGTCCCATTAGTATGACCGAGGAGTATATTCCTAGTGATTGCTTTAGTTTTAGTAATTTGTATAAGTTGGTTCACTGGAGGGCCTGCTGATCAATAGAGAATTATACATTTGCAGCTCGTGGTGCAACATAATTTCAAAAAGCAAATTTAGAATAAGAATTGACCAGGGTTTTAGAAAACCATGCGTTATTTTGCTTTTTACTACATGAGATTCATTTTCTAAAAAATTTTTATTTATTTATTTTCATTTGCAAAATGTTTTTGGCCCTTTGACCCTAAAGGGTTTCCTCCATAAATTCAGAAACTTGGAAGCTGATCCCCAGAGAATATTGGGCAGAAAACCATTTTTTAAACTTTTTTTATTCTACAGGAAATGAATGTGTTTGCCCTTTTCCTGTGGTGCCATATTGTCTGAATTTTCTTTCTGTTCTTATAATGGGCAGAAAGAGTAAGAAGGCCACACATTTGCTAATCCTCTTGGTGCTGTGTCGTGCTATGCTGCAGGGCTGAATAATTATGATTAATTGTGAGCTGGACCATGTGCATTTCAGAGAGTGGATTGTAATTAAATAAAACTTAATGATTTTAACATTGGGCTACTGGTATATATTTATGATACATAGCTCTATTATTCCTACATGATATACTTTGTAATTGCACAGATGTTGCTGAGCTCAAATTTCAAGCCATAAAAATGTTTTGGGACTGCTTTCTAACGACAGTAAGTTTTCATGTATCTTTGTGTTTCACAGATTAGACCTCAGAAAGGTGAAAACTGAGTGGTGAATCAAAAAGAAAGCAGGTGGCCAGTGGCACACATATGCACACACTTTAATCAGGATGCAAGTTGGCTTTCTTGTGTATTGCTCACTTGACTGTATTTTTACATATTTTTATAAAAGTGCAAATGTGAGTTTACGTTAATGATTTAAAATACTTGAAACGATCGAGCCATTGTGGGTTGGTTCTGAGCATGCCTTTAAATTCAGAAAAGAAGTTATTTTGTGTGATGGACTTTAAGTATAAATATTTATTAGTTTTTGTACGGTAAGTAGCTTTGGTTGAATTATTGTCACCTATATGGGTTTAGGTTTTATAGCTGCTTGGAGAATTATGTACATTAACTTGAAAGATTAATTACATTTAATTTTCATTTAAGATTAATTAGTATTGTTGACTTGATTGCCTGGCTAGGTACTTTATCATCTCCCCTTCAGCTGGTTTCCAGCCCACAGTTATTCAGTCATTTTGCAGGCGAGTAACTTAGTGTCCCAGGCTCTCATTTTTCCCCATAATGATAATTAAGGATATCCACCTTGCTGCATTGCTGTGATGATTAGCAATGCTAGGTTCTATTCGCTGTGTCCAGTGCTGTACACCAGAATTAAGAAGCTTTCTGCATCCATTATGTCATGAAACCTCGCTACTGCCCTTTGGGGTAGGAATTTTGCCCCAGTTTTCCCGATAAGGAAATTAATCATGCAAGTTTCCCACAGCTTGACCAGGGTTGCACGCAGCTCCTAAGAAGCTGAGTTAGGACTAAGCACGTAGAGCACCCAGCACTGTCCCGCTCACCTTGTGGTTGTTGTTATAGATTCACAATGACCATTGGAGAAAAGTGTGTAAAGAGGTGAGAACTAATTTTTTAAACGTTACATTGTCTTAGGCTTTTTTTTTTTTTTTAAAAATCATGGTTGTCTTCTTCCTACGGGATAATTTCTCTCTCACTGATAGGGAAAATGTCTATATGTTTAAGGATTTGGGGGTGTATTTGGAAAAGGATTTTATATGTTTTTAAATTTTATATTTTTAATGCATTTTAAACATAGCTTCAGAACACTTGGGTGTATACGTACAATTATATACACGTATTACTAGCTTATATCTATGTTTATGTATCGCTTACACACTGTGTTTATAGACGTGTACTATATTTGAATTACTTTATTCTAAATGTCAGGCATTCCATTTATTTCCCATTTTCGTCTACATGGATTAAGATAAATTTATCAGTTTTCAGCTGCCTCCCCCGATGTCATTATGCACAATCGTGTATGGGACCTCAGGGGTGGAATTCTTGTGGTTGGTCCAAGATCTAAATTTTTCCCTGGACCTCCTATGATTTTATTCTGATGTGTCCTATTTAGAAGTTCATAGGGAAGGGATTCTAAAAATGATATTAATTTTGTGATTTGCCAAGTTAATTTTTCTGGCCATATTTGAAATTAAATTTGAAAAGGCATTTAGGGGGACTTCCCTGGTGGTCCAGTGGGTAAGACTTCGCGCTCCCACCGCAGGGCGTCCGGGTTCCATCGCTGGTTGGGGAACTCAATCCCGCATGCGTGCCGCAACTAAAAGTCCACATGCCGCAACTAAAAACGATCCCGAACACTTCAACAAAGGATCCCGCATGCCACAACTAAGACCCGGCACAGCCACAATAAATAAGTAAATAAATATTTAAAAAAAAGAAAAGAAAAGGAATTAGGAAAATCTAAAATTACTCCCTTATGCTTCTTTTCCTTGCTTTCCTCAGTGTATGAGTACTCTCTGTGCCTTTTTTTTTTTTTTTTTTCGGTACGCGGGCCTCTCACAGCTGTGGCCTCTCCCGCTGCGGAGCACAGGCTCCGGACGCGCAGGCTCAGCGGCCGTGGCTCACGGGCCCAGCCGCTCCGCGGCATGTGGGATCCTCCC
>NC_041224.1:23324528-23354989 GCF_002837175.3 Physeter macrocephalus | reverse complement strand
GACCCTCCCAGACCGGGGCACGAACCCGTGTCCTCTGCATCGACAGGCGGACTCTCAACCACTGCGCCACCGGGGAAGCCCTCTCTGTGCCTTTTGATACTTTGGTTTTTAATCTCTTCTGCCTTCCAGTTTTGTCCAGATAATGCTTGGTTAGCTAATGCCTCTCTAAGAGTTATGCTCTCCTATTATTTTGTATTTCTAGAAAAAGTTTAAATTTCACATTTTGATTAGCTTACTTTCTTTCCATTTTTAGGTTGAGGACTACAGTTGTTTAACAGTAAACTAACTTGGTTGTTAGGCAGCATTATTTTCCTAAAATGTCTACTTACAATTACAAAATTGTGATGGAAAACATTCATATTTGTATTACCTCGTGTTTTACAAGTAACTATTAAACACAGAATACCTCTGAAGGCTATAATTAATTTTCCCAGCCATCAAAGGTTTTTACTTCCGTGTAAGCAGATAATGAATGTAAAAATAAATTGGTCCTTATTCTGCCTAATTCTGGAGTCATGGGTTTCTTCTATTTTTAGGGCTGAGTTTGGCTGGCATCATGGCAATAGACTGATATCAGCTCTTCTAAATTGTTCGGGGACTAGGATGTTTTCAGTTACTAGGTATTTTTAAACAAGAAAAGAAAAACACCCTTTTTTGTCCCTGTCTTTGTATGAATGTATTTCCCTGGGTGCTGCTTACTTTTTAAAGTCATGGAATAGTTGAAAATTTTCAAGTTTGCTATCAGCACACACACAGCCTTGTCGACTGGACTTGCAAATATAAATAAGCCTTGTGTATTTTCAGCAATCAAAAGCCATGGCTATTTTCTAATTATTCTGTTGAGTACCACACTTTATAAAACCTAGAATTAATCACGTACAGTGTTCAGCAATTTCATTTTACAATCAATGACGATCATGACGTGAAACAAAACGAAATGCCCCCTCCCCGCTACCATTATCAGAAAAACCTCCTAACGTAGCCTATTCTAGGAACTACAGAAATATTCTTTGGTGAATGAATATAGCTCAACCCTGATCCTACTGGTTCCTTAGAATTTTCCTCCTATTCATTCTCTGTACACGCCTCTTTTCCTTTGATTGACACAGGTCTACACACAACATTTTGGTTTATTTACTAATCCTCCTAACTGTCCTCGAAGGCTGGGTGTCTGCTGAGACTGTCTGCATAATGATTTCCTGGTTTGAAGAGCATCGTGGTCCCACAGCGCCCGCCGGGTTTTGATGAGTGCTGCTCTCTTCTGTTGTTTTGAACAGGGACACAGCCTAGCATGTTTGACATGTTTGTGTATGGAAGAGTCTGAGTAGCAGCCAGAGACAAGTGAGCATCTGAGAGCAAACCAGACGCTCACTCGGGACCGGCCGAGTAACTTGCGGGGACGCCCTGTGCAGAGTGAACGCGCCTGGTGCCTGGTTCAAAAAGTCACCATTCAAGACACTGACAACAGAGCGTAAACCCAGTGTGGGGCTCTGTGCTGATGCGTGGGTGGGTGCACCCCTGAAGCCTGCCCTGCTCTTCCTCTCAAACAAATGAAGGAAGAACACCTAAATGTTTCTCACAAAGCTTTCTCGATTCTTTTTTAAGAATAGTAATTTCTTTTCTTTTTTAAATATTTATTTATTATGTATTTGGTTGCGTCGGGTCTTAGTTGCGGCAGGTGGGCTCCTTAGTTGTGGCATGCATGTGGGATTTAGTTCATGGACCAGGGATCAAACCCAGGCCCCCGGCATTGGGAACGTGGAGTCTTAACCACTGCGCCACCAGGAAAGTCCCAAGCTTTCTCGATTCTGATGCTAGAGGGCTGAGCAGAGTGGCGTGTACCTAGCTCCATCCAGTCTAGGTCTTGGAATCGGGTTTTTCCTTGCTGATTGACCCCTGGTCCTCTCACGGCTATAGAATGAGCTCTGAGGGGTGCCAGACCCACGAGCAGAAATGTCTGCAAGGTGCCAAAAGATGAATTTACCTTTCCTCCCTTTTCTCAACACATTTGGAACAGAAAAGGGGTGATAAAAACAGACATCACCTCGGATGACTGCCCTTCAGAATTTGTATAATTATTAGAGTTTGTATAAAACACAGAGGATCCTTTTCTTTTAATCTATTCATTTTCCATTCATACTCTTTTCCCTCCCAATAATCCCAGGAAGTTACTTAATTATTTAACTGTTCTTCTAACTGTTACACATTAAGAATTCCTGTTGTTGACACAAAACCCATCACTTAAGCCTCGTCTTGGGAATGCGCTCATCCTTGTTATTTCTGATACGACCATGAGATGTTGTGGTTTTTAGCACATTTGTCTGTACCCTGGAGGGTTGTTTGCAAACACGGATCACATGTGTTGTGAATTTATCTGTAAAATGATGGAATATTTTTATGGTTTTAATGTATCTGGAGTAATGACTTTGTGGGTGGGCTGGGGTGAAGCTCTGACAGTTTTGAGATCTGTAAAATGCAGAAAACTTGGTACTGCCTTTCGAGGCACTTAGATGGGCCCCCAAAGATTAAGATTTGCGCCGAAGTACGTTTCTCAAGTTCGCCTTTCACCACAAAAATAACGCATCTATCTATGGATCTGGACCACTCTTTCCATGTCCCGGCTGTGTTAGGGCTCTCCCGTGGATACAATTAACTTGCCTGCCCCCTAAGACCTGCGAAGAACCACCAATCAACAGAAATCCTGGAAACGCATGCTGCACAGCGTGTGAACTTGATGGAGGGGATTGGATCAGGCGTGCTCTTCCCGCTTCCAGCTTCATCCGTCTGCTCCTCTCCTTTCTCTTGGTTGCTCTACTGGTTTGAGTTACCCAGGGTCCCACATCACCTTCCCCCTCCTACCCTGAGCATATGCCTTTAGACACCCACCTGCACATGTGTACAGATGTAGTTTCTCCTATGAAAACTGGCAAGACTAACAAGAAATTACTTGTGTTTGTGGATTGGCTGGTCACAGTTTTATAACTCTCACAGAGGTATAGTTCATTGGGTGTTTGTCCTTTGCTTTGGGGGCCGTTTTGTGAAATGAGGGAACCAACTTTTTTGATAGGATTTTAAGGCAGCAGTTTTTTGGGGGGGGAAAGACTAGATGGATTTTGAATTTCTTGTTCTTGAAAGTGTCTGGGACTGAAGGCATCTTTGACAGTCACCTCTCTCCTCCAGGATTTGGGTATAAAGGGATTAATGGCATGTGGGATGGTTTTCTGTGTGTAATTGTCTGTCACTGAACCCAGAGCAGGGGCCTCCCCCAACTTAGCATCTTCCCACCTTTCTCTTTTCCCCATGACTCCTACATGTATGTTTTCTGTTTTTTTGGTTTTTTTTTTTTTTTTCCTATTTACGTTCCTTCCTAACTTTCTCTCCCCTTCCGGTCCTTCTCCTCCCTGTCTGGTGTGCTAGCTGCATATGATGGCCTCACATACTGTTACACGCTTCTGGTTATGAAGTCTTTGGCAAAGAAGTGAGTTGTTTGCAGAGTCTCCCTCCTTGCTATTCAACGGCTTAGATAATTGAGGTTCTGTTCTGAGTTGTGAACTCTGGTTGACTTGGAAGCCCCTTTCCCTAAAGGCAGGGTGAAGCGCCCCATCCTGGACTGCGTGTCTACTTTTCAATGTGTTCCTTTACCCCTTGCCTTCTTTTTTGGCTTTATTTTGGAGGGAACTAGGCAGAAGGGACCATCTTTGCAGATTAAACCCGGGCAAGTTAATGTTGTCGTTGGGCAAAGACTATTAATCCCTGGGGTTCTTGGAATGTGTCAGATCTTCTCTGCCAAGGGCAAGATGCCATCAAGGACAGAGATGAGCTCTTAAGGGAAACAAGGATGCAACTTTCTTAGTACCAGAGCTGCAAAGCACTAGGCAGGGAGTCCTTTCTAATTTAAACTTGCAGCCCACCCAGGCGCCATTGCTTCACGCCAGGACACCTTGGCAAGCTACCAGCAAAGAGTAATTTTCAAAGCACAACATTATTTTTTCTGATGTACTCTCTCAGGTCCTATATACTCTGCTTAATTTTGATAACCGTTTGCTGCTCTAGCACTAGATGGTACTTTTCTTCTTTCCATTAATCTCTTTCTACCAAACTATCACATTAAAGGGTACCACACTTTGAAATTTAAAAACTACAGCATAACTGTTTGTCAACTATTTTAAATTACAACAGTGTTTTAAGTACTAGTGATCTTGAAGACGTATTTTACATTTTTTGAACCTCAGTTTCTCTTTCTGTTCATTGTAGGCATTATGTGGGTAGTAGAAAAGACCTTTAAACAGTAAAGTGCATATATAGTGGATTGAAGAACTTTTATGTGTCTATAAACGCATGTAACGGCCACGCAGATTGAGATGTGGCACACTCCCTGCGCCCCAGAAGGCTCCTTGAACCCATTTTGCCGATGGCAGTTCATCCCTTGCCTCTTGTTCTGATTGATCACGCAACATTAGTTTTTCCTGTTCTTGAACTTCACAGAAATGAGATAATACATTATACACTCTCTTGTTACTGGCTTCATTTGCTCATTATTATGTCTGTGAGATTTATCCATGTTGT
Source organism: Physeter macrocephalus (assembly GCF_002837175.3). Taxonomy (NCBI): domain Eukaryota; kingdom Metazoa; phylum Chordata; class Mammalia; order Artiodactyla; family Physeteridae; genus Physeter; species Physeter macrocephalus. The sequence goes on along the minus strand of NC_041224.1, from coordinate 23,350,423 downwards.
TGGGTTGTAGCAGCAGTTCATTTTGTGTAGTAATCTATGGTATGATTATGCCACAACTTTAAAAAAATTATTTATTTATTTTTGCGTTGGGTCTTCATTGCTGCGCGCGGGATTCCTCTAGTTGCGGCGAGCGGGGGCTACTCTTCGTTGCGGCGCGCAGGCTTCTCATTGCGGTGGCTTCTCTTGTTGCGGAGCACGGGCTCTAGGCGCGCGGGCTTCAGTAGTGGTGGCTCGTGGGCTCGGTAGTTGTGGTTCGCAGGCTCTAGAGCGCAGCAGGCTCAGTAGTTGTGGCACACAGGCTTAGTTCCTCCGCGGCACGTGGGATCTTCCCGGACCAGGGCTCGAACCCCTGTTCCCTGCATTGGCAGGCGGGTTCTTTTTCTTAAAACGTCTTTATTGGAGTATAATTGCTTTACAATGGTGTGTTAGTTTCTGCTTTATAACAAAGTGAATCAGCTATACATATACATATATCCCCATATCCCCTCCCTCTTGCGTCTCCCTCCCACTCTCCCTATCCCACCCCTCTAGGGGGTCACAAAACACTGAGCTGATCTCCCTGTGCTATGTGGCTGCTTCCCACTAGCTATCTATTTTACATTTGGTAGTGTATATATGTCCATGCCACTCTCTCACTTCGTCCCAGTCGTTGCGGCGCGCAGGCTTCTCATTGCGGTGGCTTCTCTTGTTGCGGAGCACGGGCTCTAGGCGCGCGGGCTTCAGTAGTGGTGGCTCGTGGGCTCGGTAGTTGTGGTTCGCAGGCTCTAGAGCGCAGCAGGCTCAGTAGTTGTGGCGCACAGGCTTAGTTCCTCCGCGGCACGTGGGATCTTCCCGGACCAGGGCTCGAACCCCTGTTCCCTGCATTGGCAGGCGGGTTCTTTTTCTTAAAACGTCTTTATTGGAGTATAATTGCTTTACAATGGTGTGTTAGTTTCTGCTTTATAACAAAGTGAATCAGCTATACATATACATATATCCCCATATCCCCTCCCTCTTGCGTCTCCCTCCCCAGCTTACCCTTCCCCCTCCCCATGTGCTCAAGTCCATTTTTTTTTTAAGATTCCATATATATGTGTTAGCATACGGTATTTGTTTTTCTCCTTCTGAGTCACTTCACTCTGTATGACAGACTCTAGGTCCATCCACCTCACTACAAATAACTCAATTTCATTTTTTATGTCTGAGTAATACTCCATTGTATATATGTTGCAGGCGGATTCGTAACCACTGCACCGCCAGGGAAGTTCCCATATGCCACAGCTTTTTAGACTGTTTCCAGTTTGGGGGTACTTCTGATCAGTGGTGTACCTAATGTATTTGACACCAGCATGGATCATTTTTATAACACCCTACTATACAACAAAAGTATTTTCATTAGTAATTACAACACAAAACACAAAATAACCTCCAGAAACGAAATGCAGTGAAAGTTTTCCTTTAGTGAATCTCCAATATTTAATTATGTCAGTTAAAAAAGTATTACAATACAAAAAAAGGAAAAAAGAACTGGATGAACAGTTTTCAATTACACTTAATTTTATTTTTCCTGAAAGAAAAGTGAACAGTGTATACCCACCTATATATTGGTCTGTCACAGTAATGAATGACAACATTGTGGTTTCTGTTTTTGAGACTTCTCCAATCTGAGGACAACAGGAAAGGAGTGTTACCTCCAGTTGAGTGTAGGTTTTGTTCTGTTTGGGGGAGTGTGAAAGAGAGAGGGATAACGATGGTGGCGGTGGTGAGTCGGGAAGCTTCCAGACCTACCCCCTGAATGTTGACTGAGTCCGGGTGGCTGCAGGGTCAGGGCAAGGCTGTTCCTGGTGGAGGGAGTGGTATTTACACTGGCAGAGGCTGCGACGTGGTTCCGTATCGGTAACCAGTTCTGGACCATGAGGGGCAGGGCGGGTCGAAGTCTGGTTGGAGCAGTAGCCAAAGCCGGACCCTGGCAGGCCTGCCTTCTATGTCGGGCTTTCAGTGTAGGGCACAGCGGGGCACATGTGAATTGGGATTTTAGATATCAGCTTTAGCGCTGGTCCCCTTATTAGAAGCTGTTCTTAGCTCTTTCCTCCTGTATCCCCAGAGCTTATTGATGGTTCTCGACCTCTGCCCTAGTTTTTAACAGTTTCCAAATGTATTCGGTGCTGGGGCAAAACGCAGTTTACTCCTGAAGTCCTGGGGTGCGCCGAAGCATGCCTGATAACATTAATAGTTCGGTTTAGTAAATATTTTGGAAAAAGAGCCTCTTTATGGACATTCTCTCCTCCCTCACTTGAACAAATTTGCTTTTTCTTCCTCATGTTATCCAGAAAGTGCTCTCAAGACTTGCAGTGTTACATACATTGAATGTTCTCTTTATTTTTACCTTTGAATGCTAAAATATCTCACACCAGGTTGGACAACTCCTTGTAATAAAGCTCACGTTTAATTTCAAACCGAATCTGGTGCCACTTTTATGCTCCAATAGTTTATTTATATTTAAAATTCCAATTTCCCAATATTTGTGCTGTTTTCCAGAATTGTGTCTTCGTGTTCTTTCTTTCAGTGGGCGTTGTTTATTGTGCCTCACCTCTTTCTGCAGGAACTTCAGAGATTCCTTCTTGCTCTACAGAGCACAGTAGACTTTCTTCTCTTTTTCAGTGTCTTAATTAGGTGATATGAATATGTGCATAATTAAATACATTCTGCAGTTCCTAGCCAAGGATTTCTTTTTGACTCTTGTAGACAGACATTTCTGGGTAATAGTTGTTACTCGTGAGTTCATTTTTAAAAAAGATAAATGTCTGAAGTTTCAAAAACTGATTTCATAGTTCATGGGTTAGGTTTTGATAGGTTCTTATACAGATGGATACAGGGTCTGCAAGAAAAGTTACTACTTTGGAGTCATAACTAAACCAGCTGTGATTGTCACCCACTGGCAACAATTGGAGTCTTGTTTTCTTTCAAGTGACTGTTCCTTAGAAACTGTTTTCTGCGTGTGTACCCCAGTTCACCCCAACTTTGTCTTCCCCACGCACTGAAAATTAGATGATTTCTTAGACTGTTCCCCCTCAGAAAGAATGTTTTAAATCACAGAAAAGTGTTTTTCTTTTATTTTGTGTGTGTGTGTGTGTGTGTGTGTGTGTGTGTGTGTGTATTTTCACCGTGTGGCTTGAGGGATCTCAGTTTCCTGACCAGGGATTGAACCCGGGCCCCGGCAGTGAAAGGGTCGAGTCCTAACCACTGGACCTCCAGGGAATTCCCGAAAAGTGTCTTTCTAAACAAATTGTCCCAGTAAATCTTGGTAAGCAAGATGGTAAGCAAGAAAAATATACAAATATGTAGCACATTACATTATAGAATATATAATAATATTATATAAGTAAAACCAAAAAATCAGTAACAAATTATAAACATAGGTGAGGCGGTACAGTCATCCTCTGAGGATACTGGCTTCTCTTAGCAGCCTTTGCTACCCTTGTTCTGCCATCACCGCAGTGATGTTGAGAACACCACGGTCTTCCCAGATGTTCTTATTCCAGTATTATCTTGAATGCCTATCTTCGGCTACTAACTTATCCTTGCTCCAGTTTAACCCCCCAGCACTATTTCCTTGACCATTCTGTTAGGAACCTAGAGACTTCGGGTTTTCAGTGTTTCTTTGATAAAGCAGATCCTTGGAATGTTTTTGGCACTGGAGTGGGGGCGGGGTGTGAAATCTACCCTCTCTCCGTTTCAGCTCTACATCTGGGAGCCATTTCCTATTTATGTGCCTAAACGTAGTCAGATCCCTTCTCTCTTTTGCAATCTCTCTCTAGATTTATTTAAGATGGAGATAATGTATGAAAAAACTGCTGGACGCCTCTGCTGCTCTTTGAGGTTGCTTAAGGGACACACATGCCCCTGGCTTTGTCATCTTCCCTGCTCTAGAATTGGGTTAGGCACCTCTGCACGTTTTCTACAGGGCTTTGAAAATCTGTGTGCGTGTTATAGAAGGAAAGTCCGATGCAGTTATGTTTCGCCAAAGCCCATTTTCCAAAGAGAGGTAAAAATTAGGGTTGGATGCATATTGCTTGCCAACTTGGACGCTCCCAAGGTTATCTGCACAGACCTGCCAAATCTCACCTGCTCCATGGTGACTGTATAGGATTTAAGTGGAAATAGAGCTCAGGAACAAAAGCAATGATTGGAACAACATTTGTTCTTAAAGGTTAATGTGGTATCCACGCCCGCTCACACTTCTTTTTTTCATGGAAAGAATTGGTGTGTACCGTAAGGATAAAATTAAGTTTTTATCCTCATCATGTATTTAATGAGAAAGAATAGGAAAAAGAAAACGGAGATAATTCTATTCCAAAAACTGAGGCAGAATATTTTTTTGCCCTAAATAATGAGCTCTTTCTATTTGAAGTGACTAAGTGAAAAATAAAATTTTACTTCGTGTCAGCTTCAATGGAAAAACTTAATTTATTACACCACAGTGTAATAAACTTTACTTTTTGCTCTAAAAAGTGACTTAGTTATGGTGACACACACCCTCCTTCCTTGAAGTCCTTTAGATGGGTAATTCTGAAAAGCATCACCATAATTGGTATTTGGTATGTCACTGGGTACACATGAGGATAAATAAGAAATTGTAGTGAAATCAACTTGAAATTTAACCAAATTGGAGACATCATGCCTTGTAGTGTGCTTTATGGAGTATAGTCATATTTTGTAGTACTTTGTAGTAGATTTCAGAAGTTGTAGTTGCAAGCAAAAAATCTTTTATTCCTAACTTTCTGAAGGATTTATTTGAGACTGAATATTCAGTAAACACTTATGCCAATATTTTGCAATAGAAATTTCTTTTGTAGTACAGTATTTAGTATTTTTAGTTTATTAATCTTTGCTATGCTAAGAGAAAAATAAATCTCTTTCCCTCTCTCCCGTCCAACAAGAATTACTTCTCAAAAATTTAATCAGAGGCTGATTTGACTTCTTTAAAGCTGGAACAGAGGGATGAAGACAGAATTTCACAAACTATGGTCTAAGTCTGACAGCCTGATATTTTTAGGGAATATTTGGATTTTTAAGCCTTAAGAAGTTCTCATATATTCCTGGACCACAGAACTCCAACCTCAAGTTTAGAATTTAAGCAACTGAATAATAATGATGATGACAGTGGTCCTTTACTATGTGTCTATTATTTGCTTGGCCCTGTCCTAGGTGTTTTAGACATTGCTGTCTTATTCAAGAGGCAAACAGCCCCACGGTGCTGATCTGAAGAAAGTAAAGCTTCAAGAGTGGCTTGGCCAAGATGCCTTGCGTCTGAAAGGCCAGTGTTGGGATAAAAGCCCAAATCTGACTTGTTTTCGTGCCATGTCCTTTCACTGTCCTCATCTGCCTTCAGAAGGACTTCATGGCTAGGATAATCCTCTCTTTCTAAATTTTGGCATCACTTACTCCTCATTCTTGAGTTGTTTCGGTCTCTATCTAGCCAAGCCATGTGAGAGAAGAGTTGAAGAGCTTTTTACACAGGCTTCAGTGATGTGTTTGTGTAAATGGGTTGCAGAGTCCACCCAAGTTCACTTCCTCATGACAGAAATGATTGTATACTCTCTGTACTACTTGGAAATAGGAGTTGAAATGTAAGTCATTAAGTGTAAATTGTGGGTCATTTCAAAGACACTGTTTTTACAAATTTATTACACACATGCTAGGTCCTTCGAACAGCATGCTTTGACTGAAGAGTCTTTACCAACAGCACACGTTCCCCTGTGCTCGGCATTGTCCTTAGGGTGTAGGATTGACTTTTGAAGTAATAAACCTTTTCTTTGCTCTCTGTGATCTGAAAGGGAAGCTATAGTCTGAGTGCTCGGGAAGAGGCATAAGTCATAATTGTGGGTTGTAATAAATGTAAATCCATGAGAAATGGTTCAGCTTCAAACAGCCGAGTACCAGAAGCTTGTAAACCCATGCCCCCATCCTCCTTTCTGGGGCCCAGATCATGGAAGAATTATTCATCTTTTATTAGTCAGGGGATTTCTAAGGCTTCTCACAATCTCCCGTCTCTTGGCTTCTAGCAAGAAAACAATATCAAGTCTTAAAAGACAGAAATGAATTCCTAAGTAAGTTACACTTTTTCAAGTTTTCACTAAATTTAAATAATAATAATACTCCTACAGATGACAGCTCAGGCCATCACTTCCTCAGTGGTGCTGAGCTAACATTCTGAATTCAAGATGGCATTCTGTCTGTTCCCCTGTCTGGGTAATCGCTGATAAAACATTAATCATCTCAAGGTTCTATTCAAGTCCATTGATGGAAATGGTGAAATGTAATTTAGCTTGAGGAATTGAATTAATGTTTTCTAATAGCTCTGAGGTATTCAGTGATTTATAGGTTTCAGTGCTAGAAGGTGTGTGTGTCTCTCTGTGTGTTTGTGTGCAGTAGTTAATCTAAATAGGTGATTACAAATGATACACATCCTGTGTTACAAAAATGTGTATTAACTCTGTGGTGAATGTTAGTATGGTTTATTTGTGTCTGTCATTGTAACATTTATTATATTATACACCTGGTAGAAAGTAGTGCTCAATTAAGAACTATTTGTTGAATTTTTACAAAACCTTTAACTATGGATGTACATATGCAGATGTGGATATGGATATATCTACATCTATATCTATATAATGATTTATTTTCGAGAAAGTTCAGAATTTATTCTTTTGTTTTTAAGAGTGTAAGAGTTTATTATTTGCCTGCAGAAAGATCTTAGAAATCAAGTACACACATTAAGTAGTTATTGTGAATGTCCAAAAGTAACAAAAATTAGCTAATTGTGGCATATCCTTACTTGCATACGTAAATACTATTTTAAAGATACCACATAGGTACTTTTACCAAATATATCTTCATACTGCTAAAATACGTTATTAAGATTTACTCCTAAGGTGACTTACTTTAAATGCCCTTCTATAGAATATTTTGAAATTACTTCATCGTCTCTAAAGCTATAAGCTTATCATAAACAATAGCATCAAAATTATACTTTATAGAATTCATTATGCTAGATAGCATTTATTCATTACAGAATTTATTCTTATTTGATTATTTATGCTATGAGCCTCTAGCATGCAAGCATTAGCTTGCCAATCTATCATTTCCCTCCTTCACAGCTCTTTTATTCCTCCCATCCCCTACTCTCTACCCTATAGCATTTTTGCCTAAAACCCACATTAATAATATACTTGTGTCTTTCTCACTACTCATTTCTTTTAAAAAGTAACAGTAGGATGCAGGTCACAGTGCAGAATGAAAGTGTGGGTCCCTTGTTCAAAAATGATTAATAAGTTTGAAACTGCAGCAGCAGAGCATTAAACTAAGTGCGTGGGACCCTGTGCAGTGACACAAGTCGAACGCCCACGAACCAGCCCTGAGCTGCTGTCGGAGTGCTAGTGGAAATAATCTTAGAGCACTTATTCACACTGATCTGTGAAATGATTACCCTCATTGGCCCGTATAAAATCCTTGTACTGCTAACCAGTCATGGTTTTACATAGTGTTTGCACAAAACTCTCAGGATGGGGAAGCATGAGCATGTGGGAGGTATAAATAGAGTTGCCCCTGACCTCCACATATCTCTGTGTATAAAACAGAACATTGCCACCAACACCACAGTGACTATGATATATAACTCATCTTTCCTTTGGAAGGGCTCAAAGGCATCTAGGCCATGGCACATGAATTCCTTTGCCAAAATGATGATTTTTCTCCTTTGTCCTTGAGATAGCACTATGCCTGCTTTTTATGGTTGGATTTAACTCTGGGAGCAAAATGCATTCCATTTTTTTGAGGTGAAGATCGTTATAATAATAATAATATAAAAATTGAGTTTTAAATGCTTGGGTTACTCATACCATGGATTTGTCAGTTTTTCTGTGCAGGGAACAAATCCACCTGTGTACTGAGTCATACATTTCAGAATTGTCTCCCCATTTCCCTGCTTGCTTCTCTTCCCCCCGCCCCCACCCTTTGCATTAAGGGAACTGTGCAGGTAGATAATTCTAGAAGCCAGGGAAATGTTTTTCATTTAGGATTAGCCCAAGGAGAAACCTGAGGTTTAATGAGAATGGTCTGAGGTCTCTTCCTACTCATTCATCCTACTAGATTGCCTCTTGGTACTTTTCCAAATCCTTGGTACTGAGTTCCTTTAATCAAGTAATTATTTCAAAGACAATGATCAGGTTCCTAAAGGGTCATTACTTCTTTTATAGTCTTGTTTTTTAATACCTCTTTCCCATATCTTTATCTCTAGATGTCTTATTTCTATGTCTTTCAGTTGGGGCTGAAAACTAATCAGCATTAAAGTAGTAATTGTTGCTTGATATTACTAATCTATTTCTTTTTCATGGATATTGGAGCTATGGGATTTTAGGGAAAATAGTTTGTTTAAAAAAATTCTGGTAAACATCTTGTGGAGGATTCCGATTCTCTTGGTCTGGAATGATAACCCGAATTTTTTGAGTAAGTGATACTTGGATACAGCTCAAAATTCAAAAGGTATGACTGCCACCACCATCCCCAAGCCATTCAGTTCCTTCCTCGGAGGCACCCAGTGTTGTGTGTGTGTGTGTGTGTGTGTGTGTGTGTGTGTGTGTGTGTCCTTCTAGAGTGGGTTTAGGCTTAAATGAGCAAATGCACGCACCCCTCCCTCATTTTACACAAATAATTTTTACAGTTTTGCACCTTTTAAAAATTATCTAAATTATAATGTTATGGGATTTTACAAAAGGCAATAACCTTCAGGACTGTTGTTGTGCAACAGTTGTTCTGCAATAGAGGCGGAACAGTTTGGGGGATGGGAAGTATGTGTGCTCAGTGGCCCGAAATCACACCTGCAGGCCACGATCACGTTCTCTTCTCATAGAGTTGGTGCTATCTGTAGGCTTTTAGAGTTTTGCCCAAAAAAAGGGAATATTAGAAAAAGTGGTGGGCCTTAGTACTAGAAATAATAAAGAATTAACAGGGGAAATTTAGTAGATTGTTTTTAAAAGAAAAATTAGCATCCAGTTAGTTTAATTTCAGTTCCTAATAGACTCATGAAACAACATTAACAAGAATGTGTAAACATCTATAAGATAATGGAATCAGGACTAGAGATTTTAAAGCAGTAATCATCACACAAAAACCTGATTGCTTTCCTTGATAGTTTTGTAGAATTACTTGATTAAAAAAAGGCTAGAGATGTTAAATATCATGATTTTGAGAAAATAGTTTCTTTTTGAAATCTTATATACCAAATTAACTGAATTGGATAAAGAAATGGTAAATGTGTAATAAACTATCCAGAGGGATAATGATTACTGAAAACATCAAATTGAAGAGAACCACAGGGTAATATGTATATATTTTTAAATGATCTGGAAGAATTAGCTAAGCAGTATATTAATGGCATCTACAAATAATAGTGAAGGGGAGGTGCCTTTTTTAATGATTATTACTGAGAATGAAGCATAGGGTCAAACATGCAAGTTTAGTATAATAGCAAAAGGTGAAAAAGACTTCTTTTCAAAAACCTATTGTATCTGGGGAAAAATCATCAAATCCATGGGTCAAGGGAAGGAAAAACCTAGTGACCAGATGACTGTTTCAGGAGATGATAGTAATAAAATAACAGTTGATTATTATGTGAATTAGATATGATATTGATGTACAATTAACCTAAAGATTTTTAGTCCATATGATGAACAAATATCAAGTGGTAGTCTTGGAGTACTATTATATATATTTGTCAGCTCCATTACCCTCCCATCATTAGATGGCATTATGACCGGGCAAAACAAGAACTTCTAATGCAATAAGGGAAATTTTCAAAAAAAGGAGTGTCTCTCAACTGAGAAGGTAAAAAAGGTGGATGTATATTGTAGAGACACATGTGAAAATTCATTGAGCTAGATGACATTTGTTTTACTGTAAATTATTGGGATACTCAACTTTTTGATGAGTTGGGTACCGTGTTGCTGTCTTTCTCAAGGTACTGCACACTGCTGCTTGAGAAAGGTGAAGTGGAACCAAGGAGCTAGCCTCTGAATGCCCTTCACCATAACGTTGTTCCTATTTTACACGTTTAGGCTTTAGCTTTGAAAAGTTGCAGCATCTTACCAAGTGTGTTATACACAGTGCATGGGTCTTTAAGCACACAGCTTTCTCCTCCTTACTAGATTCGAGAGTGTTTGCACTGGATTTTCTGAAGTAACATCAGTAGTCATTCTTCATATTAGGATAAAGTAGGGATATTATGTCTACGTGGACAAGGAGGAGGATAAGATTTCTGTCTCTAAGGCAGTCATGATGGGTTGCCCTTTTGACTTAAAGAGCCTCACAGCAACAAATGCATGTCTGCTTTGGACCAGGAAGAAACAATACTTTGAAAAATAATAGCTTGAAGTCAGTAGGACATGCCAGGCATCTTCATGTCTTCAAATTCATGTATCAAGCATAGGTTTTCTAACCTGAGTTAAGGATCCTAAGGATTTGGCATACTGTATGATTCATGTATACCAAAGGCTCTGGTAAATAAAATACCTGGAAATGGTAGCATTATTGATATATGTTAAACTGGTGGAGATAAAGGAATTAAAATTAGTCCTCATTTGCATTGATTAAAAAAATCAATTTTATAGAAACTTTTGAAGTATTAAAGTGATAGAAAATTGCAAAGCACATTCTCCTTCTGGCAGGGAAAATGTTCTTTTTTCCTTTCTTCATGAGTTTAACATAGAATCAATACTAATATCATTTGTATTGTACTTTAGTGTTTACAAAGTGGATTCACATATATTCTCATATTTCATCTGTGCAATGACCTCTGGAAGATAAGATTTCCTAATTGTGTTTTTTACTGTCTATTTCTTAACTCTGTCTAAAAGCAGATTGATTGGGCTCCATTTCCTCAATTTAGAAGGCTGGCCTGATTAACTGGGTGGCAGAACATTCAAGGAGACGGAGGAAAGGAAGAAGCAGGGAATCTGGGTGATAGGAACTACTCCTGAAATGGTTTCGCCAGCAATCTCATTCCTTTTTCCAAAGGTTTAAGACAAAACACAACCCCAAAACAAGGAGAGCAGGGAGCATGCGTGTCTCCGAACTTGGTGGTGGAGTAGGGCTTTCCTGCTGTCTGCAGAGGAGGATGCTTTGGGTGTCTGTTCTGCAAAGTCAACTTTGTTTTTTCTCCTCAGTGTCTTGTTTAAGACATTCGCTTAATGGCATTCGCTTAAACTCAGTTTACATTTCATAGCATTAAAACAAAAACTGAGATCTCTGTATCATTCTTTTTATAATTATATTTACTAAATATCTGGTAAATACTTTTTCGTGAATCTTTGACTTTATTAGTTAGGATTAAGCATGGCACTATACAACCCCCAATTCCCCAGATAACAGCAGTGGCTTAAGCATGCTAAAAGTTTATTTCCCTCTTAAATAAAGAAGTCAAGCATCGGCATTCCCAGGGCTGGTTGGTATGATACCCCCAGGGTCAGAGAAGCAGATGCCTGACTCACTTCAGTGTTGTCCTCAGCCCATCAACCTCATGGTCCAGAGCGCCTGCCAGAGCTTCAATCGTGAGGTCCACATTCCATGCATCAGAAAGGAGGGAAGAAGGGCGCCTGGTTTCCCTTTCATGTAGAGGTGCATGTATAGTATTAGGATAATCACCTGATTCATTTAAACGAGGGGCTCCAAAAGGACGTTGGAGAACATATTTGTTCTCACAAGTCACTTTCTCACTAGTAACCCTCACGCTAGATTTTTGTACTGCTTCTACTTTGGACATTATTTCCCAAGGCTTCAGGAGGAAATGTAAGCAGCTTGATGCTGCAATAGTTTTCTGTGTGATACCCCCTTAACCCCCTTATTCTTTAAAGGAACAAAAAAGTGCCTAGAGAACAATGGGCAAAATGCCAGCCCACCATTTCTTTAAGGGTCTGAGATTTGGCTTTAGAGAATAGAAGAAAATTCCAGAAACGCTCTTAAGAAAGTTATTATTTCTTTCAAATGTGATTTGGAACAGCAAAGGACAATATATTTTATAGCGCAACTTTTAAGACAACTGAATTGGCAATAAATTCACGTAACTTCCAGCAAGTCTTTATATTTCTACTGGGGAATTCCTTGGTTCTTGGTGTAAATTTTTAAATAGTTAATATCAGCTTTCTATTTCTGTTCCTTTCGTTGTAGAGCTAATGGGAAAAAGGCTCGCTCTGTGACAAAGAATGCCTTCTAGTTAGCCTATGAATCAACTCATGCGTATTTCGGTGTCAGGCGTGTTAAATAGTAGTTTTTAGGCACTTGAGGGGTTGCCTATAATATCGTGATTGTGAGATTCTCTTTCTCATCCATAACCCAGTGAAATCCCTCCTTTCCACTGCTGCCTCGTCCAGGCCCCCAGCATTCTGGTTCTTTCCCACAATCCATTTTCATCAGGTTCAGCTCTATACCAGCAGAGCAAGTCCTGGTTTCTCAAAGACCTGGATCTTAGTTTTAGAGTTACTGTTGAGGGACAACATATGCATTTAGGCAACTTGATGTGTCTTTTGGGGCCTCAGTATTCCCACATTTAAAACAAGAGCTTGAGTTACAATATTATTCTCTTCCACTTCTGAAATTCTGTGCAATGGTTTCTTTAAAAATTAGCTAAAAATTTTTCTAGAACATATTTTCCCAAGAATCCCAAATACCTGTTAATTTATATTTAAAGATGCTGTATTTAAGAAATGTAATAATTATTAGCTTTTTGAAAGGAATTTAAGTCAAGAAGTGTTTGACATTTGAATATTTATTATTATGAGTTCAGGTAGGTAAGCTTATTTTTTTTTAATGATACCTATATTTTGTGGGAAAAAAGAAGTTGAAACAGAAATGTTACTTTTGAACCCTAACCACATTCTACATTTTCTGTTAGAAATTAAATGATAAATGTGTTGGATCACTTAAGTCAGATAAGGAGTCATCTCATGGGGCAAACAGTCTGTCAACCTCCTTGATGACAATTCAGTTTGATTTGTATTCAAATAGTGAGTCTCACTTGATTGGCAGCTAGTGTTCTGAAGTTAGGTGCCTGTCCTGAGCACATTGTGTCTGTAGTCTTTGTTTACTCTGTGAATGACGGTGTAAATCTTTATGTGCCCAAGTTTGATCAGGATTTCAAGCTTAAAGAATTTAAATAGGGGAGATTCCAGGTTTTTGGAATAAATTTTAAGGATAACTGCCAGAATTAGTAAAAAGTATGCCAGTATTAGTAAAAAGCCTTTAAAAGAGAAATCTCATTTTGCAATTTTTAGCAAGCAGATTAAAGTGCTTTTTGAGATCCTATCAGGCAAGTTTAGTTGGAGATTTAAAATTATTTTCTTCAATGAAAATGGTAGGTATTATTTATTTAGTGCCTACTGTCTGGCAATGAACTAGCCTCTTTCATGTATTTTCGCTTAATCTCTCCAAAAGTTTCCTGGGAGAACACCTGTCTCACAGGTGAGGAAACCAAGGTCATCCAGGGTGAGTGGCAGGAAGGCAGAGTTGCAGGCGGGCTCACCGTCATTTGAGATAATACTTAGACACCAGGGTTTACTGAAAAGGATGTTGCTAAAGTGGTTTATTTAATACTTTGCTTTCTTGACTAAGCAGATCTCCTGGCATTCTGTATGTCTGGCATATCTTCCCCCCTCCCCTTACCTCAGTACTTCTCCTTATAACTAATAGGAATTCAGCCTGAACTGATTCAGAAAAATTGGAAAATAAAAATTTTGCCCACATAAAAATCTGATTAGTACGTGTACTTGGGTACATCCTAATACTCTTAGAAACGTAAGGCATGTACATTACCTCGGGTTGAGTGCGTTTGAGAAGTTGGAAATTTGAGTGTGAATTGGTAAGGGCACAGCCTGTGTAGACAGAGAACCTGGGTTTGAATCCTGGCTTCACCTAGTACTTAACATGTGACCACCCAGAGCCTTCGTTTCTTCATATGTTAAACGGGCTGATTAATAGAACTCACTTCAGGGCTGTCAGCTTAAAGTGGGATGATAATTGTGAATCGCAAGCATAGCACTTGGCAAAATGTGAGTTGCTTTTGCCATTTTATAATGTCTTCTTTGGTAATTTTATTGTTCATTACCACAGGAATACCTTCTCATTTGAGTTAAGAAACATGGCATGTCTTAAGAATTTTAAAAATAAGAAATAAAGATTTACTAATTAATGTTGGGTGTATTTTTATAGGTTATTTATTTAAAAAAAAAAAAACACTGTAGAAGTCCTCTAAATAGAACCTTTTCAGTGTGCCCAGAATACGATTCAGTTAAAAATTATTTTCCTTTAAAATTTCCTTAAAAATTTTTTTCCCCAAATTTTCAAAAATTTTCTGTGATATTTTTCCTGAATAGTAGTTAAAGTATTCTGAGGAGGTGTTACAGTTTTTTAAAGTTTACTCTAGTTCTATGGCGTTTTTATTGGAAAAAGTTATTTCTCATTCCCATTTTATAGGCAGGGGATGATACAAGAGCAACAGAGAGTGATGGATTTGTGCAGAGGAGGAAAAGGGTGTGAGGAGAAAAGCATCCTTGATTCTCATTCAAATTGGATTCTTTCTGCTGTGCTGTGTGGTGTTACCAGCATGGCCAGCGGTCGTTTTAAATTTTGCTTCTGGGTTGTCATATAGTTCAGCGCATGTGACTGGAAAGGTCTCTTGGGCAAAGAAGCTAATTTAAGAATGTTGTCAGTCTACATGTTCCTAAGAGGATTAAACAAATTCCACAGCAAATAAATGGACATGTTCGGAAGGTTTTCCCCCCAAGTAATTTCCAGAAAACACACACAAATCATTTGTTAAACTAAATATACAGGTATATGAACGAGCCCAGCTCACGGGGCTGGACAGTCGCAGAGGGAACCTCTTCAGTGGGCTTGGGTTCAGCTGTAGGAGCTGCACACCATTTTAATTAGAATTTATTTACAGCTAGCAGCTGCTCCTGTGTTTCTCTCCCCAAAGTCAGTAAGGAAGCTCCCCTCCTTGCATTAGTATTCAGAGCTCCATCAGCCCTCAGCTCAGACTCTTTCCCTTGTTTTTGTCAGGGAAGATGATGGAGCAAGGTTGCTTAGAAACACTTAGCCACACTCTCAACGGGAATTACCAGTCTGTCCTGTGTGTTCACCTCTGCATGCAGGGGAGAAAATTGAGTTTTGCTGCTGACAACATTAACTGATTGCAAGTTGTTTTAGAGGGAGTATGATGTTGAAAACCAGATTCCCTTTCCTTTTTATGCGTTGGATGCAGAGAAACTATACGGTGACTCATTCCACTGTAACTGAAATGATCATGGAGGTGTCTGCATTTGGATTTGTACGTGTTAGTATTCAGATCTTGACACTGGTCAGCTTACAGGATTCTCTTTGGGTTTTGGAGACTGTTTCTGTAGTGATTTCTTTGGTTTTCAATAAATTCGCACAGCCGTCTCCTTCAATAGAGTTCTGATGAGTGCAGTCAGGGAATGAAACATGAAATTGGGGTGAGATGAGGGCTGAAAGGAAAACCAGCCACCAGCTGTTTACTTCTCATTTCATATGGTCCAAAAATGCTTTGGTCGTTTTTTTTTGTTTCTTACCTCCACCCCTCTGGTCAGATAGTCGTCTTCAAAAATTTCTTGCCCTAAAATGTAAAGTCATAAATGCAATGTGTTTCTGTGGTTGATTTCATTTGACTTGAATTCATTTTTAAAGATTTTTCTGATTTGGCTGTTATGAGCTCTTAAGAGCTGAAAGAGGTACAGGGCAGATGAGAGAAAGTTAGACAAAGCAACCAACCACCTCTCTGAGGTCAGGATGGGTACACTTGGGGTAGGAAGAGGGGCCAGAGACAAGCAAAGCGCTTTGTTCTGGATCTGCAGCCCTCTCCTCTGTAGCACCTAAGCCAGCCAGTGTGTTTCAAGCATAGTCTTTTGTCATTGATGTGTTTTACCGTGGACTCCCATTGAAACGAATGCATTGAGATTTGGGGAGGCCCTATCTTTTACCTTCTTGTCAAACAACTTTTAAATTTTTATATATATGTATTTTGGCCATGCCATGCGGCCTATGGGATCTCAGTTCCCTGACCAGAGATTGAACCTGGGCCATGGCAGTGAAAGCCCTGAATCCTAACCATTAGGCCAACAGGAAACTCCCAAACATCTTTAAAACTGACTCATTTATTCAAGACGACACATAAAAATCACCTGCAGAGCTTGAAAAAGCAGTGCTTATTCCTTGTCTTGCTCTTTCTTTGCAGATTCTGATTTAGTGGAAAAGAAAGCTTTCAAATTCTTAAAGGATATATTACTCTATAATGTTAACATTTATAAGATGTATTATATGCTAATTTGACCTATCAGGATAAAATTGCAAATACAAAGGAAGTTACTTATAAAAATATTAATCCAAAATGTAAATGTTCAAGCCTTACCTAACTGGAAGACAAATGGCTTCATAACGTCAAAAGACCTCTTGGAGAACTCCTTGTTAAAGTTATACTTCTTTTTTTTTTTTTTTTTTTTTTTTTTTTGTGGTATGCGGGCCTCCCTCCGCTGCGGCCCCTCCCGTTGCGGAGCACAGGCTCCGGACGCGCAGGCCCAGCGGCCATGGCTCACGGGCCCAGCCGCTCCGCGGCACGTGGGATCCTCCCAGACCGGGGCGCGAACCCGGTTCCCCTGCATCGGCAGGCGGACGCGCAACCGCTGCGCCACCAGGGAAGCCCCAAGTTATACTTCTTGATAGTGCTTCATGAAAAGTGGATGCTCTAAGCAAATTCAATCCAGAAACTACACAGAAGCTGATGCTGTGAAACCCTTCTAAGCCACAACTATAATAGATCCTTGAAATTCTTGATGTTAACTACAGAGACTATTTTAAATCTCCAAAAATTGTAATACCAGTGTGTGATATAATGACCCCCACAACATATCTTAAATAAGGCAGAAAACATTAAGTGCTGCCTTTAGTATAGAAATAGGGTATAAAATAAATCATTATTAAAAAAATGCTACCACCAAAATAAATTTTATATCACTTTGCATCATTAGATTAGACAACTTCACTGTCATTTACTTTTACTACCACATCTAGTAGTTATATTTTATTTATCTTTTTTTTAAAAAAGAAAAGAAAACATGTATGAGTTCTTGTGTAAGAGAGGAGAAGCAGAGAGCAGCAAAGCCATGAATGTGATGCTGGTTAGGCTAAGATGAACTCAGTCACAGCTCAGGTTCATCTCAACTCATATTATTGCATTTTTTTTTCAAACTACCTTCTTACTTGGGAAAATCCCTGGATCAATTAGTTTTGTAAGTAAAACAAAACCTTTGTCTTACTTAGAGCATCAGCAATATTTTCAAGGTAAACCCAAAATAATTGCAGATGGTGTTCAAAGTTAACAGCTGCTTGCTTTCATAATCCATAGTTCATACACTCATATGTGTCAGTCTGAGAAATGTGTTTCTCTTTGTGCAAATTCTCATTGCTTTGGTAATGCAAGGCCAGATATTCTTACTAGATAACGCATAATAGTATTGTTTGCATTCTCTCGCTAAATATGGAGTCCTGTATTATTTTTCCTGTTAGCGAACTCAGAAAAAAACCAACAAATATTGTTGTTTACCTAAGGAGCTAACTTTATACCAGTGATGCCCGTCAAATTGGTCCAAATATGAATTCATACATTAAACAGGAGAGTAATTTCACAACCCAGTGTTCCAAAAAGTTGAACTGATGGTTCAATTTTGCTAGGGACATTAGCATTCTTAATTGAATCGGTCATTGCTTTCTCCAACAAAAGTTTCCATTCCATCTGTTCCTTTGGTTTATTATTCTTCGGTGTGTCATTTACTTTATTTCCCCAATATATAGGGTTCTTGCTTTTGTCATTTAAAATTATTGCTAGTTTTGCTACCTTTTGCTGAAGAGGAAGCCTTGTGACTGTTTATGTTTTACAGTAGCTGATTTATAATGTTAATGCTACCTCGCAGGGTTATAAAGACCAAATGAATTGTATACGTAACAGGCTTGGAGCAATGCTTAGCCTATACTGAGTGCAGTATTAATGTTAGCTGTTCACATCATCATCATCATCATTAATCTAAAAGCCAACGACTCCTGGGTCCCACGTGGCAGCCGAGCTTTGCCAACTCAGTTTGCTCACTGAGGCAGGAGGATAAAAAACTTAAAACCTACTTCTGTACTACCTTTCATAGAATCCCAGAATTGAACATTTTACTATCTAAAGAGGGATGCTAATTTTAATTCACATTCATCTAGCTGTAAGAATAAGTTACTATGCCCCTGTCACAGTTTGGAACTTAATAACCAATTAGAGTTTCGGGTGGAAACAAAAGCAGTCCCTCACATCTTAATTTTCGCAAATAGTCCTTTGTAGCCCAACATTGCTAAGCACTGTGGTAAACCAACAGAGTTGTTTATAAAATAACTCAAACAACAGGTAAAATTTTGAGTATATTTTTGAGAGTTTTGGCTAAAACTAGGAGAGGAAGCAACTTTTGGAATTCAAGTATGAAGATTCTTAAAGGATTAGATAACATGTGTGTTGTTTTTCTATTTTTAGAAAATTTCATCTGAGCCTATTTTTTGTGTCTGCTTGAGGAAAGTAAAAATATGTATTGGTGGCACTGGAATCACCTGTTCCTATTTTTATTTTAGCAAGATGTAAAACCTTTAATAATGGTGTGGAAAATATAATCTCACCTATTGTTTCTAGTTGTCTGAGTAGAAAGGAAAGGCTTGCTTAATCAGTGGTGTTAATCCTCATTCATTCAGGTATGGATGAACTTAATTTCACCATTTTTTCTGATATTATAATTTTTCTAAAAGTTTTGGTAGCATTTAGTGATGGTGACTTGTTAAAAAATTACCGTCACTTATAATGCAGTATTATATAGCATTGCATATTTATTTTGAGTCAGTTTCTCCCTCATGATTTGAAAATCAAAACGAAATTAAACGTCTGTGTGAGTTTTCTCGTGGTAGTAAGATCAGCCCCCCCACCCCCATTCTTTTGTAGAAGGATTTTCCAGTTTCTCTATAGTTTCCATATGCTGATGTTTAAAACTTAATGCAGTAAAGCTTTTCTTATTTTGCACTTGGCTGATGTTGTGTTACTGTCTTTGCTTGCTCAGAAGAGCTCTGGGAATGATTTGGTTATACCTTAGATGATTATTTATAGAATACCGTTTATCTGGCATTTAAAAAGTTTTCATATATTTTTAGTTAGTATGAAAAGTAATATGATGAGTTTAGCTTTGAATATTAATACCTGTTAATTATTAATCATACTAAGGAATGATTCTTTGTTTTTGGAAGGCTTTATTAACGTTTTTATCTGGAGGTAATAGGACACACTGTAAATGTAATTGCCTGTGTCAGTTGAAGTATTTCATATGCAACACTATTAGAAATAAAAGTTCGGAAGGGAACTGGGCAATTGACATTTGAGTGCATCCTTCCTACAGCTGAGGAAATTGAAGTTCAGAGAGGTTAATTGCCCGAAGTCAAACAGCGAGCAGGTTCTGGAACAGGATTTTAGCATCTGACTCCAGTGTCTCTGTTCTTTAACTTGCAAATTGCTGCATCTGAGAAGAACGGAGTGGGTTACCCTTGGCTCTGCCACCCCTTAGCTGTATGCCTCTGTTATTATATTATTATCATGTTATTATTCTTACTCTTAGACCTCAGAGTTTTATTGTTTATGAAAATGTCACAGGCTTTTTGAAAAATAAAACCCCCTTTATTTATTTCTTTAAAATTTTAAAAATATGATTTATGTTTTCTGGTGTAATTATCAGAGAAACAAGTTTTCTTTTTTATTGTATAGACACTTTCAAATTGAACAAGGTTTTGATTCATAACAAAAGTATTTAAAATCATAATGAATTAAAGCTTCTTCATAGGTGTCTCTTTTGCCAATAATGAATGACAAGATTCCTACAACACTGGTTGACTATAAAAAAAAGTGTGATCATCGTGGTGGAGAAGGTCATTCACATCTGTAATACTAACTTCAGCTGGGTGAATTTTGATTTCACTTTTCTGTCCAGTGATAGTCCCAGCCAGGATAAAATGCAGGTTTTTTTGGAAGGTAGTTCCTGAAACTCCTCTATTCAGTAGGAAGCATGGATAACAGACTCAAGGTTGGTCTTGGTGGTGACCCATGGAGCCTGGAAGGGACGGCTGAGGGACGGTGTCTCTCTGATGGCTCCACAGGAAGAGAAGCGCAGAGTGAATGGAAGACAGTTGGCTTCCCTCCCTCTTAGCCCACCTATCCGTACTTCTCCGACAGGCAGAACTCGATTATACTTCGTAGTAAACTAATCGTGCTTGCTAGCTAGCCCCTCAACAATGACACATATCACACCATCTGAGGACAGATGGCTGGAGCATAAATCTGGAAATGTCAAGTCTACTGTGCAAGGCTTCTTGGTAAAATATTGATAGCTTAGTGTCCAGCTGTAACTGCTGGTTTCTGCTCTTCCTGTGTTTATCTTATTGTTTAAACGAATAATGCTCTTACTACTTTAAAAGCCACTGGAAATTTTAAAATTAGATTAAATTGTCAAAGTACATAACTGATGTTTGCATCTCTGTGTATTTGTGTTAATGAACGATTCGAAATAGTACTCCATGGATGAATTTAGCCTCTGAATGTTTGAAATTCTGACCAGACCAGTTGTTTAAATCAGTGTAAAAAGAAAATGTCAAAGGACACAGTCTTCTTAAGGTTTAAAACTGTTTCAGAGATGATTTGGTGATTTAAATTTTCATAATACTCGTTACACCCAAGCAAACATTCCTGCATATGTACACACCCATATTTAGGTACTATTTTAATTTAAAATGGTCTCAATTCTTTATCACTATTTTTAAAACGAGTGCTTGTCTGTATTGACATTGTTTTTTGAATTTTTTTTAGTAGATTAGTACTTCGTTTTCAGAACATATACTAAATCAGTTCATGGTGTAACAGGAGTAGGTTACAGACACTGATATTCACACTCTGTTGAATATCTTTTTTCTCTGTTGCACATTAACTAGCAACCCTGTTTTCAGGGAAGGTTGGATCGGCAAGACCTCATTAACCTCTTGTTTTCTTTGCGTGGGGCACTGTACTAACAGCTATAAATTGCATTTCCTGTTAGTTTCCTGTGTAGCAATCTTTCTTAACTAGTCTATAGTGCTCTTTATTTCCAAGTCTTTACGGAGGAAGTGACTATAAATAGAGAAGTTAAATTTTATCCTAAAATACATTTTAAAAAAGCATCCGGAAAGTATCTGAACAGTTCTAGAATTTTTTAAAAAAAGTTTACCCCTTAAAATAGTACAAAAAAGAGTTTTAATAATAACATTTAAAGACATGTTGTTGTCTTAAAGCAATATTGGCTTTACAGCCATCAGATCAGCATCTTGTGTGTTGTTTGGCCTGATGCAGGAATGGATGTACCAATTGCAAAAACTCTTGGATTAATTTGGTTAATTAATATCTAGATAGAACACTATAAATGAACTACTGTGGGACCTCTATGTGATATTTTCCATTGCAAAAGCAAAAGCGCATGTAGGAAAAAGAAAACACACAACTCATGTTTAAAGCCTGTTTTTTTCCTTGTTTTGATATTACACAAGTAAATTTTGCATTATGATCCATTCTGCATCACTTTATCTACCATTTCGGGTCAGATGTTCTCACTGCATTTCCTGAATAACGTATTTACCATACATTTTACTCGTTACCCCCCTGAGTCTACACCTTGTTTCCCCCAGGATGTCTTTGCACTTGCCTGTCAGAAGGGCCAAATCATGACCCTGACCTGGTTTTGAAGGATTTTAATCTGTGGAATTAGTCGCAATCTGTGTTTTGTTATAAGATTAAGGCTCTTTGTAGATGCTTATAACGACCTGTATAGAAATGTCCCTCAGGGGTGCTTCATGTTATGTTCACATCATTTTCAAGAATGCACAGCTCTGTCAATCTCTGAAAAAAAATAGTTCAAAACTTGCTGCAAAGTAGAAAATTTCATTCTGTGCTATGGCATTGACAGGGCTGGGCATTGTTCCTTACCCACACTGCAGGGGGTTGTTGACTGAGCCTTGAAATCCACACCCCCACCCCCATAGTAAGAGCTCCCTCCCTGCTTTATCGTTGGGGTGACCCCAGGATTGATGTTGGATTGTCAAGGGTCAGCTCATTGGACTTTGTTTAATCATTGAAAAATCAAGGTTGGTATTTTCCTTTTGATAAAGTGGAAAAATAGTTGAATCATTAGTTTTATTTTTATTTTTTGCCATTTAGAAAATGGGACAAGTTAGGAAAAGCCAATTATCATGATAATCTGAATCCTGCATTTTTCGAAGTTTGTCTCCCCACACCAAACCGGGTGATCTAATTAGTGTTGTGAGCTTACACACTTAAAGAAAGGGACCATTGTACTTTCGTGTTTGAAAGTGAAGGTCATCCATAATTACCTGGGGCAGAGGTTCCCAGGTGTACTAGGCATCAAAATCACTTTCTAAAAACTCAGATTTTAAGAATCGGGAATAAACTAATTACAACACAGAAGTTGTTAAAGAGCAAGTTGTTTATTGAGTTAAGAAAAATGGGATTAAATCTTTCAATGTTATGTCTTCTATCTGGCCATATGGTCTTCAATAGTGACCAGATGAAGAACTGTCTTGATGTAATTAAACTAGCTCTCATAATTGGGTATAATTGGACAATAAATTATCTTGGGTTTCTGGCCAGCAATTAATATCACTAATGGTCTAAATTTATTTTAATGCTATTCATTTGACAGACAGTATTGCTTAACAATACTGAGTGGGCTTGAGAGCCAGTTTCCTGAACTTAATCCTGGCTCCTCAAGTTAATAGTTCTGTGCATTTAGACAAGTTACTTGGCTTTTCTGGACCTCAGTTGACCTGTCTCTAAATTGGGGATAAGAGATGTACCTACCTCATAACTTTGTTGTAAGAAATAAATGAATTACGGTGAGCATTTGAGAAGTGTTGGTTATTTTTATTCCATCAATAAATGAAAAATTATCATATTAATGGCTTGCAATTATAGACTGAGATAATAAAATGTGTTTATATATTCTCACAGGACATGAGCATCCCAAATATCTACTCAACCTATATGCATATAATAGAAAAGCCACTCAAGAGAGAGTGAAACGATAGAGAATCTGTACTTTGCACAATCACATATCCTAAAATAGCGTGTGAGGTTTCGTTAATTATGTAACTCAATAATGTTATGAGGGACCCAGCTCTTTCTTTTCTGTCATCCTCAATGTCTAGGCTGGTTCTTCCCAGAATCACAAAAGAACTGTAGTGGCTCCATCCCACACATTCCAGCAACGTGAGTTCAAAATCCATCCCCAAAGCCCTAGGAAGACTTGATCTGCTGACCTGTGGGCTAGAATTGAGTTCCTTGTTCTTCCCTAAGCAAATCCTGAAAATGAAATGAAATGACAAGAAGTCACATAGCCAATCAGAAACAAATAGATACTGAAAAAATTGGGGTTCGGTTAGTGACGAAGGAGTTTGGAAAGGATATTGAGTAACTAATGTTGTAGCATTTATTTTTATATTTTAAATAGATGAATAACATTTATTTATGTATGAATAAAAAGGCTAGGGCTTCCCTGGTAGCGCAGTGGTCGAGAGTCCGCCTGCCGATGCAGGGGACACGGGTTCGTGCCCCGGTCCGGGAGGATCCCACGTGCCGCGGAGCGGCTGGGCCCGTGAGCCATGGCCGCTGAGACTGCGCGTCCGGAGCCTGTGCTCCTCAACGGGAGAGGCCGCGACAGTGAGAGGCCCGCATACCGCAAAAATTAAAAAAAAAGGCTAACATTTGGGTGTATGCAGCCTACCTACCAGAAGATGAATTAATTGTTATATATATAATTTCTCCTTATAAACTATTAACTTCATTTCATGGATAAAGAATGTCAATAGTCCAAGATGACGGATCCTCCAAGGTGAGGATCAGCTGACAGATACATGGTCCTCTGAAGTTTAAGCTCTTTCCATTATAACATGCAATTTCTTATTCCTTTTGGGCATCAGGATATTACATGATGCTCTTAATCTTACCTTATTGTAATGCTGATTTACCTTATTTTTGAAGACAGGTATGACTTTTATGTATATACAGATTCCGTATACAAGACACAGTGTTCGATATTCTCATATTAGCACAATTTTTCCTAATGAATTGACTGTTTTATTAAACAGAAATTGGATGTAGAATTTGTGAAATGCCTCATAATATCTTTTGGAGTAATATGTAAGTGCTTCTGTTGAGCCCTGTGGCTCCAGCAACTCATTCTAAAGCACGTATTTTAAACTCTAATTTTCAAGATGTTAAAAACCCCCAAAGAGTCATTGTTGTCTATCCTTAACATATTACAGTATTAAGTTTATAATCTGGGTAACTAAAAGAATGGTGATACAAAATATGGTTGTATTTAGAAGGATGAATGATAGCAGTGTCATGGTTAGTATAGAGTAGAATTAACTGGTGTTCACAGAACTAGAAAGATGCAGTAGTTTAAGTTAAACAATGATTCATTTGGTTGAAATTGTTTACGTTCTGCTTGGTTTTGAAAAATGGTTTTAACAGTTACAGAAATGATAGACTTAAAAAAAAACTTAAATGGTAATCCTCCCTTAAAATTTCTGATAAGAAACTTGGAAGATGGAAAACCGAAATGGACCTATAGAGTAAGCAAGTGGTCCTGGCTGCCTGTCCTCGGAGCAGAGATGCAGTGGGCTCCACCAGTGGTCCTAAGAGTGCTTCACCGATTACTAGGCTGTCTAATGGGAGGATGACATTTCAACATGGCTTCCACCCTGTACCTGGTTTTAATGAATATGATTTTGGATAAGTGGAAATTGAAACTGGGAAATCTGATGACACTGGTGTGAAATTAGAGGAAAAATGCAAAGCAGTTGGTAAACTTTTAGCAAGATAAGATTCCCATCATTTCACCTTTGTAATTGCCATGGTGAATGAAGACTAAGGCTGGAGTAATTTAACTCCTGCAACACAAAATGTTTGGGGTGGTGGTGAAGGGGATATCTTGTTCTCATTCCTCCTCCAATCTCACCGCCCCCAAGATTGGAGACCGAGTGTAATTTGCATCAGAAATTTGGAGTAATCAAGAATATTTCCTGGGGCTTCCCTGGTGGCGCAGTGGTTGCGCGTCCGCCTGCCGATGCAGGGGAACCGGGTTCGCGCCCCGGTTTGGGAGGATCCCACATGCTGCGGAGCGGCTGGGCCCGTGAGCCATGGCCGCTGAGCCTGCGCGTCCGGAGCCTGTGCTCCGCAACGGGAGAGGCCACAACAGAGGAAGGCCCGCATACCACAAAAAAAAAAAAAAAAAAAAAAAAAAAAGAATATTTCCTGGTCCCTGCCCCCTTCTCAGCATCGGAACCTCAGCTGTTGCTCTCTTAATGTTGAATAGCAGTGCCACATATTTTTACCACAAGAATTTTTTTTTTTTCTTTAAAACCTTACCCCAAATAGTGGTTTGAGAGAATCCTAACCTGCATACATGCCCAGAGGGAAAGGATAGAGACTAATTTGACCTCAAATTCTGTTGTTTTGCATGAAAAAGCTGAGTTTGTTGCAAATGCCTCAACACATCCAAAGAGGGCTGACACTTTGTTCCCCTTGCTATCCTTTGGAACTCATGAAAACGTGATTAAAATTTAATATCTTTTTTTCTTGATGAGTCTGGTTAATGTTTTATCAATTTTGTTTATCTTCTCAAAGAACCAGCTTTTAGTTTTATTGATCTTTGCTATTGTTTCCTTCATTTCTTTTTCATTTATCT
>NC_041224.1:23322800-23323207 GCF_002837175.3 Physeter macrocephalus | reverse complement strand
AATAAAAACAAAAATAAACAAATGGGACCTAATGAAACTTAAAAGCTTTTGCACAGCAAAGGATACCATAAACAAGACCAAAAGACAACCCTCAGAATGGGAGAAAATATATGCAAATGAAGCAACTGACAAAGGATTAATCTCCAAAATTTATAAGCAACTCATGCAGCTCAATAACAAAAAAACAAACAAACCAATCCAAAAATGGGCAGAAGAATTAAATGACATTTCTCCAAAGAAGATACACAGATTGCCAACCAACACATGAAAGAATGCTCAACATCATTAATCATTAGAGAAATGCAAATCAAAACTACAATGAGATATCATCTCACACCGGTCAGAATGGCCATCATCAAAAAATCTAGAAACAAGAAATGCTGGAGAGGGTGTGGAGAAAAGGGAAC
>NC_041224.1:23307748-23322624 GCF_002837175.3 Physeter macrocephalus | reverse complement strand
GCACAGGGAGATCAGCTCGGTGCTTTGTGACCACCTAGAGTGGTGGAATAGGGAAGGTGGGAGGGAGGGAGACGCAAGAGGGAAGAGATATGGGAACATATGTATATGTATAACTGATTCACTTTGTGGTAAAGCAGAAACTAACACACCATTGTCAAACAGTTACACTCCAATAAAGATGTTAAAAAAAAATTTAATACCATTGTCTCAAAAGAAAAAGGAGTAAAAAGAACTTCTTGGGCATGGGTGTTTCTGCCTTTCCCTAACCACTCCCCTCCCCCAAACCAGATTGCAGGTACTGGCCCCATTCTTGAAAGGCTTTGTCTCCCTGGAAGTTTTAAAATAAAGTTCTGGCATCTGTTGACACTGACTTTCAAACATGGGAATTGTTTTTAATACTAGAGCCATGTATCAAAAAAAGTTTTTATCCCTTATCTTTGACCAGATATCTGGTGTGTTCTGGAAAATTTTTGGTACACCCCTTAGAGAGTTGCTTATTAATTGTTTTGCAGCTTACAAAAGCACTCGGCTGTGCTGAGACTGACAGTATAATTTACACACATACACTGACAAACATTTATATTTGACAGAGTAAATTGTACAGTCAAATGTTCATTGACTTTGTTATTTGAAAGCATTTTCTAATTGAACTATATCTCTGGTTAATCCTACTATGTTATACTGTCTAGTAAAGTAAATTTACTGTATCTTGTGATGTTACGTACTTAAGTACACCCTGGTATACCTAGGACAGGGCTGTTTTGTACCCCTAAATAGCAAAATATTGTCCTCACTGATTCATGCATTAAAAAGATAAATGTTAAAAGATGCATTACAAGGGGGAAACCAAAAAAATGAATGTATTTCCATTTAGTAGATCGTTTTGGTTTTCTGTGACACTGTACTAGGCTTGTGTCCTTTCTTCATTATCAAGTCCTATGCATGTAACAACCCCTTAAACTCTTTAAGCGTTAGAATTAGAATTAACATATATAAAAGTATTTGCTTTTGATAAGTATCTGTGGTATCATTAACTTTTTCTGCATGGCCTAGATTTGAGCAACAGTTGTTCAGGGTTTGAGAAATATTATTGCTATATGCCAATACCCCAGTATGGAAGCAAATGGAAAAAATATTCAGGATATAGTAAAGTCAGCCTTCTAAAGGTCTATAAAAAATCTCCCCAAATTCTGTTTTGGACTCTGATTTCTTCTTCACGAATCATGGTTAGTTTTGGTTTCTCATGTTTAAGTCTTAGAAATTAAGCAATTTCTTTTGCCTGGGAAGCCAAACATTTACCACTATTTTGAATTACTCAGTAGGACATACCAGCTTTTACGGTGCACGTAATTAAGGCACATGACCTATGTCAGCTTCTAATTCAAACTTTTAAAATCCTTTACTTTGTAAAAGATATTTTATTAAATAAGAAAACTCTCTTCACGGACTCATTTTAAATGCCTGTTTCTATACAACATGAAGGATCTCAGTTCAGCTCCCAGGATCATCTTAAATACACCCAGTGTGTTCTTCTTCACTTTGACAAGCGGTAGAAGCCTCTCAAGTGCGTTTTTGTTGTTATAATCACTTCTGTTCTCATCCAGTAAGTAAGGTCAGATTATATTGCTGTCCTGGGAGTCATCCTTTTCACCAGTTATTGTGTGTCTTTCTGTTTGGTGAGTAAGTCTATTTATTAAACTGTGGAATAATGATTTACAGGGGAAATTGTGACATTGACGAGTGGGCATTCACTTTAAGGAATCTTGACTTGCTGGGATGTTAAAAAGGTGGCAATCTTGTGTTCTCTTTCATTGGTATGTGTCTATTCTGCCTGGTAACTACTGCAACTCAGGTAGAATTTACAACTCAGTGTTTCACTTTTCTTTTAGAAAGTGTTGTGAAAGCTCCAGACGCTTACAGTTTAAAATAAAATTGGGCTTAAAAAACATCTCTGGCTAATTCTCTAGAGTTTATGACACTTGCCTAATAGTGCGTGGGTACTTAGCAGTTACAAATAAGAGGGCAAGACCCCTAAGCCATGGGTTATAGAAAATCATAACAAGTTTGTACCAGTGAGCCTACAAGCCTTTTTATCTTAGATCATTTGAAAATACTACTTTGCCAATAAGATCAACTCAATCAGATTGAGCTCTGGTAAGATGTGCACAATTAGCTGAAGTAAAAGGCAGATGTGGCACCAGTACTAAGAGGACATGTGGACCAAGGACGGAAGAATGACAAGAGGCAGTGCTTTGGCATAGGGTCTCCAGAAAACTTAAGACTTTGAAGAAAAAGAAGTCTTTTAATCCTTTACGAGTTGTTTATCTCAGGGAGAAGGAATAGCAAATGTGTGGGTTTGGAAGCAGCATTTAATTGATCAGTGGTTCCGTGTAACTGGAATAAAAGCTAAGTGTGTATA
Source organism: Physeter macrocephalus (assembly GCF_002837175.3). Classification (NCBI taxonomy): domain Eukaryota; kingdom Metazoa; phylum Chordata; class Mammalia; order Artiodactyla; family Physeteridae; genus Physeter; species Physeter macrocephalus. Next base: position 23,320,205 of record NC_041224.1, on the reverse strand, counting down.
CTTGGGTTGAGGGAACATCGTGGAAGGGAAGGTGTCTTTGCTGTAGGTAGCTTTACACTCTTGCAGATTTCATATTATAGAGTCAAGGGACCGTCAGAAAGAAGGTAGGACTCATTTCTAAGTTACTTAGGACTTGACACTTTGAGGAAATGAGTTCGTAGGCATGATAAGTATTTTATCGGTTGCTCTAAAGATCAAGGCAATGATGATAGTTTACAATGTGAGTCTTGCCTATAACTCCATATGGCTGATAAAATGAAGCAGAATTTCTGTTAAGAACTATAGCTACCAAAAACTTTGTAACAGCACACGCTCAAATTGGTTTTGGAATAAACAAGTCATAAATGCGCCTCTGATGTGGCCGTGATAGATCATTTGGGCTGTAGCAATGAGGGATATAATGACTCACTTTTGAGCCATACTTTTGAGCAAAGAGATGTGCAACCCATGTGTCAGTAAGTAAGTAGGAGCTGAGAAATGTGTCCCTATAGGGAGGTGTGTTTGAAAGGTCTTACTTTGTCCAAATCTATTATATACGGCCAGTGATACCACAGTTGTCTGCATCTTTCTTTGACTGAGAAATAGTCTTGGCAAAATAATAATGATGATGATAATAATAATAATTATATCATGCCTTTTGTATTTTTTAGGTATTCTGATTGGTAATTATTTTCTATGCATGTACTATATTCTACATGATGTGTTGGGCGCCAAGGATATAAAATTGAATAAAGCACAATTCCTACTTTTCAAGTAGCTGAGTAATTCTCATCTATTTTCTTCCCCAAACTACTCAGAGATAAAATCACATTCTAGTGATAACAGTGACCTGCTTTGGAAAGGGTGCTGTTTGGTGATTGATATTCCTCTGTTCCGGGTGAACCAGTGGGTCCATTGAGCATTGCTGTGCTACTGGCTGAGAAAGTTAAACCCACTATTATACCTTCCTTTATCACCCGTGCCTGCTGGTGGGACGGGGTCAGGTACATATATGTGTTCAGAAAGTTTTTGTATAAAATACAGACAGTCTATGAACCAGAAATATCCTTGTCTAGATATTTTCGGGTGGGACATAGAAAAGTGAAGGGCTGTGGGTTAGTAGAAGGGAAAGAGTGTGTTGGGGAGGCTTAGTTATCGCCCTTGAAGTCCATGATTGGAACAGGTATGGACAGAAAACACCCAAACATTTTAACTTTGTTCATCTAAATGATCTTAAGCCAAGGGATTGAAGAGTGGTAGCACAGTTACATATGTTAAACCTTTATTGCACATAGGATGTGAGGCTGTATTCAGTTGAGTTTCTTGATGTTCCACATAACAATAACCAAGTCAAGTTAGCGTAAGAAGAATGGGACACATTTCTCAGAGGGGTTCTTCATAACCAGAGGTACCAGAGGGGTTCTTCATAACCTCAACTAGCACAAGAACAGGAACAGGGTCTAAAAGGGCATTAGGAACACCAAAAGTCCCGCTTCTTAAGACGTGATTTGTTGCTTGCTTCTGGAATTCTGCTTTATTCTTCCTCCCCTAGAGCAGCTTCCTTTGCCCCTCTGTTTCCATGTTATAATTTGTCTGTCTCACATCCCTAAATGTGCCTTACGAAGTCTCAGCCTCTTTCAGTCTTTCAGTCCCACTTGCAAGTTCCGTGGGGAGATAGTGCAGTTGGTCCAGTTTAGATCAAAAATCCAACTCTGATCTCATCAGTGTGGCTGGGAGGGGAGGGTGCAGGTGCAGTGATGGTGGCAGTGGCCGTGGGATTGAAGTAGAACCACTCAGAACACCTGTGTTTACCAGGCGCCCACCCCTTTGGATGGGTGGTAGGAAGGTAGGTGTGCGGGTGAGTGGAGGTGTTTCTCAGAAAATGGGGGATGGCACTGAATTTGGGCATAGTGGCCTTATAAGATACATATGATTACAAAACAGCTAAAACATCTTGAGGATATTAGAAAAGAATAAGGATAGCAAAATAATAATGCAAGATAAGCGTTCGGGCATGTATTTGGTACAAGGCTTTCTAATAGTTAAAGCAAAAGTTGAAATATTCATTATTCTTTGATCCTGTAACTTTGTTTTGTTCCTCAGTTATTTTGACTTATGTTTTTCCTAGGAGATCATTTTCCCATACATGCAATATACAAGATTTTGTCTTCTAATTGAATTTAAAAAATATAAGTAAAACTTCCCAACATTTTCTTCAAGTAGAAGAAGCATCATTCTATTTGGATTGGGACCACAGTCTATGTCTTGAAAGCTAACATTTGAATTACTATTCTTAAAAGACTGCATGTATTTACCCATTTTCAACCAGTTAACAGGTCCTCAAATATTTTACTCAGTGCCATCGAAATATCTTACTATTAGTATTCTAGATTTTTCCCCATGAGTTAATGATTTTGGCTCTTTTTCTCATTGTGAAAGATGAAAGAGTTGGCGTAGTCTTGATAAAAATCTATCAATTCCTACTGTTAAAAGTTTTTTGTCCCAGTCTTGAGGCTCAATACTTAAAAAATGGCCCCAATTCTGTGGGATCCTGATTCCTTATGAGAGGTTGTTGCGTTGTCATTGATTAACTCGGCATATTAAGTTTCTTTCAGTTTATATTAAAATTCTTCTTTAACTATGGGGATTACTCTGCTTAGAAAGTAAAGTCTTTAAATGATGAAGAATTTATGTTCTTTTTAGATTACTTAAGAAGAAAGCTTGACTTTAAGCCATGTGCCAGGCACTCTTAACTTTTCCTATTGTTTAAAAAAGGCGAGCATTAAAAAGTTAGTACAAAGAAAGAACCTAAGCTACCTTTCTTCAGAATTTTTCACATTCTTAGTTCACCGAAAGCATTTGTCAACACTTCATCACTAACATGCAGTATAAGTTAATGATGCACGAAGTTTAAAACCTCATATTCAGTTAGAAGACCTATTAGTTTTGAAAGCAGTAAATGATAATTGGCACTTACTGAATTTTAAATAGGATCTACGTGTTGTATTTTTGGTTTAGAGTGCGTATAGCATTTTGTGTTATGCTGTGAAACTTGATGTTCTGAGAATGTAGTTACCTTTTAGCATTTAACCTAAAGTCTCTTCCTGATTTTAATGTGGAATATTTCCTGCCTTTAATTGCTAACATGTTTTTCAAATATTTACGCATGGTTTTTAAGGTGCTAATTGGCACTAGCATAGCTGATGGATGGTAAACTGTTGGAATCAACATTAACTTAAAGCACATCCATAGTAAATTTTTGTATCCTGGCCTGCTGGCATTTGTGCATTAAATGTATCCTAGCCTAGCAGTAAAATACATAAAACGGCAGTATGCAGTTTCAGATTTTATCTTTCCAGAGCCTCAGATGCCAGCCACTGGGTTTGCCTCGGCAGAATTTGATGGAGTCTTTTGTAGAATTGTAAATGTTACAGTGAGGGTCTTATTTTTTTGCCTGTTTACGTGTTACAACTCATTGGGTTCAGTGGGGGGTTTAAAAAAAAACACCGTTCTTCTAAAACCCAAATACGTGATTAATGTAATCATTCACGTCTCACTGTTGCTTTTTGTTTCATTCATGCTTGTATTTCTTCCCAAATTTTCTTCCATTGTCATTAGCGTGTTCCATAAAAACACGCATCCTGGCAGATCGAACGTGTTCCACTGAGCCAGGCATCCTGCCCCTCATCTGCTCATCTTCCCTTACCTCTCTGTAGTTTCCCTGAGAATTTGCTATTTATCCAATACACCATTTTTGCAATTATTCTGTTGTTTAGAGACATTTAAACAAAGGCCTTTTCTCCTCTGAATGCAGAACCTGGCTGGGAACTCCAGTCCCCACACCGTTTTCCTGTGTGGCCCCGGGGATCCGCTCTGGGGACTCGGGTTCAGGGGACCGGAGAGGAGGCCTGGGGTTCCCTTGTCAACCGCGTCTGTGCGGGTTCTGACCCAGGAACCCTGTCTGGCGACCACTGTGGCTTGTGGTGAGTTACTTCCCAGCTCTGAACCTGGCTGCTAAGAAGGACCGGAGGGTTGATTAGTGGTGATTTGCTGCCATTCTCCGAAGTCCTCGCTGGCACGTGGTGAAGTCTGATGACAGTACCTCCCAAGTGTCATTGTCTTGTTGGATTATGTCGCATCGTTTATGGAGCATCAAGTGTGTGAAGCGCTGCTTTATGTAAGGGTATGGTCACCTCAGTCGGCACTGACGTAACATTTCAGTAGGTTTTCCCATTACATTCTAATAATGGTTATTTTGACACCTTAAAGGCTTTCTCAGTCCATTTACTGAAGTTCCCTTAAAGCTTTACATCAGTCGTATGCAAGAGTTAAAATGTCTTTTCTTGGCATAAAGTTTTAATTATTTTCAGTGGAACCAAAACCTCCTGAACCCCTTTCAGAATCATCTAAAACTTGAACTTCTTCTATTTCTGGGTAAAAAATCCGTTCACAAATGAGCTGTGCAAGTCCATCACCCTTTTTGACTTCAGACTTTGCCAAAATTAAACAGTAGAACACCAACATTTCCTCTATAATCTTCATCTATGCCACCAGCCCCTACATCTATGAAATATTTTGCAGCCAAACCAGAATGTGGAGCTACTCTCCCATAGCACCCAGGAGGAAGAGCTATCTGAATGTCGGTTTTCACAGGGGCTTTCTCCATAGGTGGTAGTATGTAATCATAGGTGCTGTACAGGCCATAGCCCACGGCACGTGCATACCCCTTGGTCCAGGTGGCCGTGTGCTCCGAGAGCCGGGCGAGGTGGAGCTGCACGCCGCCCTCCCCCGCAGGCCGGGCCCACTTGCTGGGGGAGATGACTTGTGCCTCTTGAGAGAAGGGCATGCAGGGCAGAACGCGAGCACAGGAGGCAGCTCGGGGAGCAAGAGAGAGCAGGATGAGACCAGCGCACTAAACTTCTGTTTTCTAACTTAGAGTTAAAAGAGCAAAACAATATTTTCTTGTATCTGAGTTGGAAGAAAATCCTAATTATCTCTAAATATGGAATGACTGTAAAATATGTAAGCCCCAAGTTGGGACACTTGGTTTTCTTAAGCCTCTGCGAACTTAATTTCCTTGAAATGTTTTATGTTGCACTGTAATATATATATATATATATATATATATATATATATATGTATATATTTGTAAGGGAAAGATTCAGTTTCTCTCTGGTTCAGTACATAAAGATGGAGAGCATTCAGCCATGATGTTCATGTCACATGGTGGCGTGAAGGGACCCTGTCTTCCTGGATGTACATCTGTGCATCCGGCCATAGCACTTACAGGTGCTCCAGCTTTTTGTTAAGGAATCAACAAATGAATCATGACTCATTTCACACAACTTGTGGGATTTCCTTTTAACTAAGTTAGCTTAAAAGTGAGAAAGTCCAGCAAAGTTCTCACCTTATTATTAGGTCATTGGCAATGCTGATTGAAAACGGGGTGATTCTCACTGACGGGAGTGGACCTCTGTCTGGCGGATGGTACCCCTCCTCGAGCTGTCTGGACATGGTCATCCAGAAGAAGCAGAAGTGTGTGCTGGCTCAGATGTTTGCGCTGTCCAGTCTCTGACGCTAGGACCTTCTCACAGGGAGGTCAGAGAACCACAGCAGCTTCCCACATGGAGGGGGTGAGTGGAAGAGCATGACCCATCCAAAGACAGATACACAATGAAGTTCACTTTTTGAGATAAAATTTGTAACTCTAGTGTTTCAATGAAATTTATTCCTGTTTGAGGATCGTGGGATATCTTCTAAAATAACAAAACCCTTCTAAGTCCAACTCTAGCCAGTGTATTTTAGGAGATATTATAAATGTTCTGTTGCTAAAATGGCAGCCAATGTAACGAAAAAGCAGAGCTGCATCAATGGCAAGCAGGGATTGGCTGGATTCCGACACAATTCCGAGAACCAACTTCAACAACAGCAACAAAACTTACACGTTCTGGTCTTACTTTATATTGTGGATTCAAAACAGAAGAGATTCTGCCTCTACAAAGTGAAGGCAGGGGGCTATGTTTTATTTCTTTTTGACTTTATGAGGTGCATCATAAAATCTTAAGACCTTCAGAAGAGAAATTATTGAAAGTTGCCTCTGTTGTCTTATTTAAATAAAGGCTTTGTGGTCAGATGCTCCAAGTCAGAGGGAACCATCAGAGTTCTGTTGAGACAAATCCATAGCGTATCCCAACAGGGCTTCTAGTTCAGAGTTTCTGTGAGAATTAACACTATTGCCAGCAGTTTCCAATATACTGGATTTTAAAAGATATCACAATTAACATATGGAGAAAACATATTGGCTTGAAGTTTCTCTTGTTGGAAGATATCGGCTAAAACATTAAAAAATGGAGCTTTTGAGAGAGAGCTATCTGGTGGTTGCAGTTCAGTTTTCCAGCCCCTGCCCGTCCTCTTTATCGATGCTTGGGTAGTTTGGTTGGTTGGACTTGGAGGATGGAAGGTCCAATAATGGATATTCCTGGGTCATTCTGTTCCCAATAATTGAGACCTGACTATTTCAGATGACCTAACTTCTGAGAGTGATGAACTGGAAGTAGGACTTGGGATGTGACAGAGACCAAAGAAAAACTTAGGAGGCAATCCTGTTCAAAGTATTTACGGCAATAAAGCCAATCAAAGGTGCCTCTTCTATGACTCTTTAGTTCTTGGTCTTCGAATCAAAGAGAAGAATGACACTTCCTGTTTGGAAGGCTGGAGTGTTGAGGAGGATTTTTCATAAACCACTATGTTTAAGGTTAGATTTTAATGCTATTTGGGTAGTGAATTTCTTGCTGTTTTAAACATTGGAGAAAATTCTGTAGGAAGTGAGATTTAAAAATGAAAGGAAGAGAGGAAGAGATGATTTTGACTTATAGAAAACTGCTTCCAGGGTTAATTGATGTTACTGCTTTCAAATAGGTTTTTAAAGAACAGGATGGCTAACTGGTAGAACCTAAAACATCAAATGGGGAGACTTTGTGCTTGATCACTAGAGACTGAGCTGTCCCAGGACGCCGACCCCGTTGTGTAACTCTTGTCACCATCTCATTAGCTTTTAGAGCCCACAGAAGCACAACCACATTTATCGAGTCTTGGGAAAGTTTTTGTTTAATGTAGGCTAGCTTTTCAGTAGTTAATAGAAATGATGATCAAAGTTTGCTGGTTAATTAGCCATTTTAAGCATAGTCATTGCCTGAAATATGTTTTTCCTGTCCACACAGTGTATTTTTTCTCTCACCATTAAACAATATTTTAATTTGAGCTGCCACTTGAGCAATAGGTGTCAGGTCATGCAGTGAGAATAAGACAGCTCTCTGTAGTAATCCATCCGATTGCAAACTCACCCGAGTGCTTCGCGTCCCCACCCTAATCTTGATGGGCATTTCTAGGTAATATTAAGAGCTAAACATGTGAGTTCCTTACAGAGCTTAAAAGCTGTGTGTCTCAGTGTAATAAATCTCTAGGTGAATTCTTGGCAGTGATGCATACGTTTTATGTGTACCGTGATTATCTCCAGTCATAATTATTTAATACACATGGTATGTGTAACGTTTATCTTCCCAAGGGAAAAATGATGTGGCATAATTCTGGCAGATTATTTATGTTGTTTCTGCTTAAAATGTTTTGTTAAAAAATGCTGTGTATCTGTCTTTGAAACCCCTTCTGTTCTATTTTTATTTTATTTTATTTTTTTAACTTTTTTTTTTTTTTTTTTTTGCGGTACGCGGGCCTCTCACTGCTGCGGCCTCTCCCGTTGCGGAGCACAGGCTCCGGATGCGCAGGCCCAGCGGCCATGGCCCACGGGCCTAGCTGCTCCGCGGCATGTGGGATCTTCCCGGACCGGGGCACGAACCCGTGTCCCCTGCATCAGCAGGCGGACTCTCAACCACTGCGCCACCAGTGAAGCCCCTTTGTTCTATTTTTAAATGGCTGTATGAAAATAAAGAAACTAAGCAGAGTAAGTAATCTTGTTTCTGCATATCTCCTCTTGTAAATTACTGTAAATTCCTAATGTTCATTGAATTGATCTGCGGATGGGAACTGGCTGACGGTGAGGGTGTCCCCCTAACTGTTTGATGAGCAGTTCAGTAACGTTACCCGTTCTATAAATTTGCGCGAACGTTTGAAAGTTTCATTCGCCGTTGTAGACTCGGAAAATTTGTGTTCTTATTATCAAATATTAAATAACTAAATTTCAGAAAAATAACTTGTGGAATAAGTTAAAAAATTTAAAAACATTTCTTCCTTTTGTGTGTTTGAAAACTAGACAGCAGGCTAGTAATTTCTTGCTTTTTCAGATAATTTCATTTGTGTTCCGGCAGTACTGTTTTATCTGACTGTCAGGGGTCCTTCTCCATGATGGTCTTAAATTCTAATGTGCTCATTCATTGTGTTGAACCAAAAGAATACATTAAATGTCTAAAACAATATGAAAGAAGAGGAGCACCGCTTGGTTAATACAGTGAAAATTAAAGCTATCTATTTATTCCCAGTAGAATCCTGAAACTTATTGATAAAATGAGTATTGGTAATTGCTCTGATCTGCAAAGTATTTATTTTTCTTCTTTGTACAAAAATGTATTCATCTAGTATATTCAGCGTTTTAGTGAGTAATATAAAGTGTTAACTTCAAAATTGAAAACAATTTTTCATTATTACTTTACTATCAATATATGTTGCAAATTCAGTAGGTTCTAGAGGTATAGAACAAGTAATTTATTTATGGTATTATTTTCTAATTTCATTTTATCATAAATATATGATACGTTTTACATTAAAACGTGCTTATAGTGTAAGGCATTGAAAAACAAAGGAGTACAAAGTAGAAAATATATCTACTCTAATCCTACAATATCAGATGTTTACTACAATATGTTAATATTTTGGGGCGTGTCATTTGTTCTTTCCATGCCTGTGAATATATTTTTTGATAGCTATATTGGTTTAAAATACCTTGGATGTACAGTGATTTATTTCATGCATCTCCTCTTGTGTATAGTTAAGGGTGTTGTTATGAATTTTTGATAGAACTGTTATCAGTGTTATCCCTCTCAACGTCCATGTTGCTAGATTCTCACTGAGATCTTGTCCGCATGTTTCTCTCTGTTGACAAGTGCTTTCCAGCAATGGTGGCGTTTGGCCCGTCCCATGAGTTTAAGGGGCCTCAGGCCACTTTGAAAGCTCTACTCCTGGAGTGCCTGTTACCTTCTGTCTCTCATCTCATCCCTTTAGATTGGGGCAGTTGGGTTGGGATTTTGGTCAGAGATGAGCCAGTTGTGGAAAATTGGCCTTGATTCAATAACGGGAGATCACATTGCAAAGATCACATTGCGAGATGGGCTACACATAAGTTACTCTTTAAAAAAAATTATTTATGTATTTCGGCTATCTTAGTTGCCACATGCAAGATCTTTAGTTGTGGCATGCGAACTCTTAAGTTGCGGCCCGCATGCGGGAACTAGTTCCCCGACCAGGGATTGAACCCAGGCCCCCTGCATTGGGAGCTCGAGTCTTACCCACTGGACCACCGTGGAAGTCCCTAAGTTATTCTTTAGTCAAGCAATTAATAAAAATTTGAACTGATGAAAGAGGACTCCAGTGGTTGTCTGAAATTCACACCCTGCCTATTTTTTGAGGAGGGTAGCGTCAACGCATGTGGGGCTTTCTACGTGTGATAGAAAACTGAAATTACGTCCTGAGGGAAGCTGTCCATTTCCACAAAGCTTATGTGAGTTACTGAGTGGATGAACTTGTACTGTGAGAGCAGAAAGCGAGGGACACACTCCTTGCGTGCTGTGGGTAATAGTGGTTAACAGTAAACTTTGGCTTCACACGGGTTTGTAGAGTCTCGGTTTAGAGCTTAATATGACTGAGCCAGAGCTGCTCCAGTGTAATGAGAATACGAGTTCTAGTTCATTAAAACATGGGATTTTTTTCAGAATATAAAAATAGATTCAGAATTTAAAACAATATTAGACTGTGAGCTTAATTTTTTTTTTTTTTTTTTGCTTCCTTGTGAAAAATCTGCAGGGACTGGGCTCCTTTTCACGGCATTATTTCTACCAGATGTTTAAAACAACTGGAATCATCTTGAGTATTGTCGTGAGTTGCCATTGATTGGCCATCATCGGTGAGAATGAGGCTTCACTCATGTAATTTTCTTGATGAGTGCAAGACAGGGGCAGGCACTGAGTGTACGGTGTTGACACACTTAATTTAGTACTCCTTCTGCAAAGCTATTACATTGACTATTAATTGGCCTTCTGATAAAATTTCTGCTTAATGCAAATGATGAAAAAAAATGCACCCTTGGATACTAGCTGCTGCTTCTGAAATAATTCTCATGCCCTGAGATCTCATTAGTGACAGCAAGCACATCCACTTTTCTTTTGAACGTAATTAGGTTTCTTTTAAATATAATGATGAAAATATATTAGACTGTGATTAAAAATATTTTAAGCAAAATCCTTAACTTAGAACTTTACAGTTTGTTGTTGTTCTGTTGCTTCGTCTCTTTCTTAGCAGTTTGAAAAGCAAAGAGGAGCTTGTCTGCGTTCAATCCTTCACCAGGCTGTGCTTTTCCATGGCAGTGCCTCTGTCTGCAGGCGCGAAATTTAGCAGTTTCAAACCAAAAACACTCCAACTTGCATTGTGGTTTGAAAAGCACAAGCAGTGACTAGGAAGTAGGTTTCTGCTTGTGTTTTCCTGGCTTGGTCTTGTCTCTCCTTTATTTTTCTCTTTCAGGTTTTCCTTTTCTCACCATCTTCTGTTTTAGGATTTTTTAGTCAACTCTAGTAACTTACTCTGGTGGTTTCTGATGATGTGAGAGCTGTCTTATTATTAAAGTTCTTGTGTGAAAAATTGTGAAGTTTAAACCAAAAAAATAAAAAAGCAAAACCTGAGACCAGTGGCTTCTTCACAACGTGTAGAGCATAGGAATTTATTACTTTCTGGTAAAGGATTTACAAATTATGAGACTGTCCTGCCTTGCTCTATCTTTTTATTCATTTGTCACAAAATCCTTTATTCTCTTTTAGTTTCACAACTCTCTGCAGCGAGCATCCGTCATTTTTATTATAGGAAAAAAAATTGGAACCAAGTTTTAACTGTGTCCATTGAGAGGCTACGGTTACATTTACTTCTTTTTTAAAATAAATTTATTTATTTATTTTTGGCTGCGTTGGGTCTTTGTTGCTGTGTGCGGGCTTTCTCTAGTTGCGGCGAGTGGGGGCTACTGTTTGTTGTGGTACGCGGGCTTCTCATTGCGGTGGCTTCTCTTGTTGCAGAGCATGGGCTCTAGGCACGCAGGCTTAAGTAGTTGTGCCTGGGGGGCTCAGTAGTTGTGGCTCGCAGGCTCTAGAGCACAGGCTCAGTAGTTGTGGCACATGGGTTTAGTGGCATGTGGGATCTTCCCAGACCAGGGCTCAAACCTGTGTCCCCTACACTGGCAGGCGGATTCTTAATCACTGTGCCACCAGGGAAGCCCTACGTTTAGTTCTTAACTATTAGCAGATTCCGCTTACAGTGGTGCATACGTGGGCTCTGTAGGAGTGACCGTCAGATGGAGTGAACTACAAGGTCAGTTAGTGGTCTTGAAACTTGTAGCTGTCTCCAGTGTTGGCACTGGAGACAATTGGGGCTGGATTGTTCTTGGTTGCGTGAGACTGTCCTGAGCATTGTAGGAGGTTTAGCGATTTTCCCTGACCTGTACCAGCTAGTGTCAATAGCACCCTCCCCCCGTTGTGACAACCAGAAGTGTCTCCACACCTGCCAATGTCCCTGGGACAAACACTGTACAGGAAGAGGTGCATTTGACTTTGTGGCCAGGTGAAGAAATATGTAAATCTTAAACAGCCTTCCTACTTAAAATATACATTGATATTTTCTGTTCTTTTCTGTTCCATTTCGTTCATTACATACCATTTTATTTAAATTTATTATTATTATTTTTTGGTTGTGAGGCATGTGGGATCTTTCATTTTTGGGTGTTTTTTTTTTTTAACAACTTTATTAGAGTATAATTGCTTTACATTGTTGTGTCAGTTTCTGCTGTATAACAAAGTGAATCAGCTATACATAAAAATATATCCCCATATCTCCTTCCTCTTGCATCTCCCTCCCACCCTCCCTAACCCACCCCTCTAGGTGGTCACAAAACACCGAGCTGATCTTCTTGTGCTATGTGGCTGCTTTCCACTAGCTATCTATTTTACATTTGGTAGTCTATATATGTCCATGCCACTCTCTCACTTTGTCCCAGCTTACCCTTCCCCGTCCCCGTGTCCTCAAGTCCATTCTCTATGTCTGTGTCTTTATTCCGGTCCTGCCCCTAGGCTGTTCAGAACCTTTTTTTTTTTAGATTCCATATATATGTGTTAGCATACAGTATTTGTTTTTCTCTTTCTGACTCACTTCACTCTGTATGACAGACTCTGGGTCCATCCACCTCACTACAAATAATTCAATTTCGTTTCTTTTT
>NC_041224.1:23304174-23305506 GCF_002837175.3 Physeter macrocephalus | reverse complement strand
TTTCCTCTTCATTTGTTTGGTCTGGTGGGTTTTTACCTTGATCCTTCATCTACAGTGTATTTCTCCGTCTTCTCATTTTGCTTAACTTACTGTGTTTGGGGGTCTCCTTTTAGCAGGCTGCTGTTGCGTAGTTCCCGTTGTTTTTGATGTCTGCCCCCAGTGGGTAAGGTTGGTTCAGTGGGTTGTGTAGGCTTCCTGGTGGAGTGGACTGGTGCCTGTGTTCTGGTGGGTGATGCTGGATCTTGACTTTCTGGTGGGCAGGACCACGTCCAGTGGTGTGTTTTGGGGTGTCTGTGACCTTATTATGGTTTAGGCAGCCTCTCTTCTAATGGATGGGGTTGTGTTTCTGTCTTGATTGTTGTTTGTCATGGGGTGTCCAGCACTGGAGCTTGCTGGTCGTTGGGTGGAGGTGGGTCTTAGTGTTGAGACGGAGACCACTGGGATAGCTGTCACCGATTGATATTATTTGGGGCTGGGAGGTCTCTGGTGGACCAATGTCCCTAACTCGGCTCTCCCACCTCAGAGATTCAGGCCTGACACCAGGCCGGAGCACCAAGACCCTGTTAGCCACATGGCTCAGAATAAAAGGGAGAAAAAAAGAAAGGAAGAAAAAAAAAGTTATTAAAATAAAAAATGAAAAAAATTATTAAAAATTAAAGAATAAAAAGAAAGAAAGAAGAAAGCAGCCAAACCAAAAAACAAATCCACCAATGATAATAAGCGCTAAAAACTATACTTAGAAAAAAAAACAGAGAGACAGAACCCTAGGACAAATGGTAAAAGCAAAGCTATACAGAGAAAATAACACAAAGAAGCATACACATACACACTCACAAAAAGAGAAAAAGGAAAAAAAAATATTTATCTATATATAAAAAAAGGAAGAGAGCAAACAAATCAATAAACAAATCTAGCAATGATAATAAACTCTAAATACTAAACTAAGATAAACATAAAACCAGAAACAAATTAGATGCAGAAAGCAAACCCCAAATCTACTGTTGCTTCCAAAGTCCACCACCTCAGTATTGGGGTGATTCATCATCTATTCAGGTATTCCACAGTTGTCCCAGCTTACCCTTCCCCGTCCCCGTGTCCTCAAGTCCATTCTCTATGTCTGTGTCTTTATTCCGGTCCTGCCCCTAGGCTGTTCAGAACCTTTTTTTTTTTAGATTCCATATATATGTGTTAGCATACAGTATTTGTTTTTCTCTTTCTGACTCACTTCACTCTGTATGACAGACTCTGGGTCCATCCACCTCACTACAAATAATTCAATTTCGTTTCTTTTTATGGCTGAGTAATATTCCATTGTATATATGTTCCACATCT
>NC_041224.1:23298423-23301155 GCF_002837175.3 Physeter macrocephalus | reverse complement strand
TTTCCTCTTCATTTGTTTGGTCTGGTGGGTTTTTACCTTGATCCTTCATCTACAGTGTATTTCTCCGTCTTCTCATTTTGCTTAACTTACTGTGTTTGGGGGTCTCCTTTTAGCAGGCTGCTGTTGCGTAGTTCCCGTTGTTTTTGATGTCTGCCCCCAGTGGGTAAGGTTGGTTCAGTGGGTTGTGTAGGCTTCCTGGTGGAGTGGACTGGTGCCTGTGTTCTGGTGGGTGATGCTGGATCTTGACTTTCTGGTGGGCAGGACCACGTCCAGTGGTGTGTTTTGGGGTGTCTGTGACCTTATTATGGTTTAGGCAGCCTCTCTTCTAATGGATGGGGTTGTGTTTCTGTCTTGATTGTTGTTTGTCATGGGGTGTCCAGCACTGGAGCTTGCTGGTCGTTGGGTGGAGGTGGGTCTTAGTGTTGAGACGGAGACCACTGGGATAGCTGTCACCGATTGATATTATTTGGGGCTGGGAGGTCTCTGGTGGACCAATGTCCCTAACTCGGCTCTCCCACCTCAGAGATTCAGGCCTGACACCAGGCCGGAGCACCAAGACCCTGTTAGCCACATGGCTCAGAATAAAAGGGAGAAAAAAAGAAAGGAAGAAAAAAAAAGTTATTAAAATAAAAAATGAAAAAAATTATTAAAAATTAAAGAATAAAAAGAAAGAAAGAAGAAAGCAGCCAAACCAAAAAACAAATCCACCAATGATAATAAGCGCTAAAAACTATACTTAGAAAAAAAAACAGAGAGACAGAACCCTAGGACAAATGGTAAAAGCAAAGCTATACAGAGAAAATAACACAAAGAAGCATACACATACACACTCACAAAAAGAGAAAAAGGAAAAAAAAATATTTATCTATATATAAAAAAAGGAAGAGAGCAAACAAATCAATAAACAAATCTAGCAATGATAATAAACTCTAAATACTAAACTAAGATAAACATAAAACCAGAAACAAATTAGATGCAGAAAGCAAACCCCAAATCTACTGTTGCTTCCAAAGTCCACCACCTCAGTATTGGGGTGATTCATCATCTATTCAGGTATTCCACAGTTGCAGGGTACATCAAGTTGATTGTGGGGATTTAATCTGCTGCTTTTGAGGCTGCTGGGAGAGATTTCCCTTTCTCTTCTTTGTTCACACAGCTCCCGGGGTTCAGCTTTGGATTTGACCCAGTCTCTGCATTTAGGTCACCTGAGGGCATCTCTTCTGCTCTCAGACAGGACAGCGTCACAATAACAGCTGATTCGGGGGCTGTGGCTCACTCAGGCTGGGGGGCGGGAGGGGTATGGATGTGAGGTGAGCCTGCGGCAGCAGAGGCCAACATGATGTTGCACCAACCTGAGGCGCGCCGTTTGTTCTCCCGGGGAAGTTGTCCCTGGATCCCGGGACCCTGGCAGTGGCGGGCTGCACAGACTCCCGGGAGGGGAGGTGTGGGGAGTGACCTGTGCTCGCACACAGGCTTCTTGGTGGTGGCAGCAGCAGCCTTAGCGTCTCATGCCCGTCTCTGGTCCTGGTAAATGTAAATAGTGCTGCAATGAACATTGTGGTACATGTCTCTTTCTGAATTATGGTTTTCTCGGGGTATATGCCCAGTAGTGGAATTGCTGGCTCATATGGTAGTTCTATTTTTAGTTTTTTAAGGAACCTCCATACTGTTCTCCATAGTGGGTGTATCAATTTACATTCCCACCAACAGTGCAAGAGGGTTCCCTTTTCTCCACATCCAGCATTTAGGTCTTTAATCCATTTTGAGTTTATTTTTGTATATTGTGTTAGGGAGTGTTCTAATTTCATTCTTTTACATGTAGCTGTCCCTGGAGCTCCTTTAGGTGGCGCTCTGAATCCCCTCTCCTCACACACCCTGAAACATTGGTCTCTTGCCTCTTCAGTAGGTCCAGACTTTTTCCCGGACTCCCTCCCGGCCAGCTGTGGTGCACTAGGTGTGTGGGTTTATCTCTGAGCTTTCTGTCCCGTTCCATTGATCTATATTTCTGTTTTTGTGCCAGTACCATGCTGTCTTGATTAATGTAGCTTTGTAGTATAGTCTGAAGTCCGGGAGCCTTATTCCTCCAGCTCCATTTTTCGTTCTCAAGATTGCTTTGGCTATTCGGGGTGTTTTGTGTTTCCATACAAATTGTGAAATTTTTTGTTCTAGTTCTGTGAAAATGCCATGGGTAGTTTGATAGGGATTGCATTGAATCTGTAGATTGCTTTGGGTAGTATAGTCATTTTCACAATGTTGATTCTTCCAATCCAAGAGCATAGTATATCTCTGCATCTGTTTGTATCATCTTTAATTTCTTTCATCAGTGTCTTATAGTTTTCTGCATACAGGTGTTTTGTCTCCTCCAGTTGGTTTATGCCTAGGTATTTTATTCTTTTTGTTGCAGTGGTAAATGGGAATGTTTCCTTAATTTCTCTTTCAGATTTTTCATCATTAGTGTATAGGAATGCCAGAGATTTCTGTGCATTAATTTTGTATCCTGCTACTTTACCAAATTCATTGATTAGCTCTAGTAGTTTTCTGGCAGCATCGTTAGGATTCTCTATGTATTATTGATTTTTGCTATTGTTTCTTTCATTTCTTTTTCATTTATTTCTGATCTAATCTTTATGATTTGTTTCCTTCTGCTAACTTTGGGGGTTTTTTTGTTCTTCTTTCTCTAATTGTTTTAGGTGTAAGGTTAGGTTGTTTATTTGAGATGTTTCTTGTTTCTT
>NC_041224.1:23295258-23297163 GCF_002837175.3 Physeter macrocephalus | reverse complement strand
GGAGGTCTCTGGTGGGCCAGTGTCCTGAACTTGGCTCTCCCACCTCAGAGGCACAGGCCTGACACCCGGCTGGAGCATCAAGACCCTGTCAGCAACACAGCTCAGAAGAAAAGGGAGGAAGGAAGGAGAGAGAAAGAAGTAAAATAAAATAAAGTTATTAAAATAAATTTTTTAAAAGTTATTAAAAATAAAAAAGTAATTAAAAAAAGGAAAGAAAAAAGAGAGCAACCAAAGCAAAAAACAAATCCACCAATGAAAACAAGCACTAAAAGCTGCACAAAAAAAAACAAAAACAAAAAAAACAGACAGAACCCTAGGACAAATGGTAAAAGCAAAGCTATACAGAGAAAATAACACAAAGAAGCATACACATACACACTCACAAAAAGAGAAAAAGGAAAAAAAAATATTTATCTATATATAAAAAAAGGAAGAGAGCAAACAAATCAATAAACAAATCTAGCAATGATAATAAACTCTAAATACTAAACTAAGATAAACATAAAACCAGAAACAAATTAGATGCAGAAAGCAAACCCCAAATCTACTGTTGCTTCCAAAGTCCACCACCTCAGTATTGGGGTGATTCATCATCTATTCAGGTATTCCACAGTTGCAGGGTACATCAAGTTGATTGTGGGGATTTAATCTGCTGCTTTTGAGGCTGCTGGGAGAGATTTCCCTTTCTCTTCTTTGTTCACACAGCTCCCGGGGTTCAGCTTTGGATTTGACCCAGTCTCTGCGTTTAGGTCACCTGAGGGCATCTCTTCTGCTCTCAGACAGGACAGCGTCACAATAACAGCTGATTCGGGGGCTGTGGCTCACTCAGGCTGGGGGGCGGGAGGGGTATGGATGTGAGGTGAGCCTGCGGCAGCAGAGGCCAACATGATGTTGCACCAACCTGAGGCGCGCCGTTTGTTCTCCCGGGGAAGTTGTCCCTGGATCCCGGGACCCTGGCAGTGGCGGGCTGCACAGACTCCCGGGAGGGGAGGTGTGGGGAGTGACCTGTGCTCGCACACAGGCTTCTTGGTGGTGGCAGCAGCAGCCTTAGCGTCTCATGCCCGTCTCTGGGGTCTGTGCTGATAGCCGTGGCTCGCGCCCGTCTCTGGAGCTCCTTTAGGTGGCGCTCTGAATCCCCTCTCCTCACACACCCTGAAACATTGGTCTCTTGCCTCTTCAGTAGGTCCAGACTTTTTCCCGGACTCCCTCCCGGCCAGCTGTGGTGCACTAGCCCCTTCAGGCTGTGTTCACGCCGCCAACCCCAGTCCTCTCCCTGCGATCCGACCGAAGCCCGAGCCTCAGCTCCCAGCCCCCGCCCGCCCCGGCGGGTGAGCAGACACGCCTCTCGGGCTGGTGAGTGCTGGTCAGCACTGATCGTCTGGGCGGGAATCTCTCTGCTTTTCCCTCCGCACCCCTGTGGCTGTGCTCTCCTCCGTGGCTCCGAAGCTCCCCCAGCTCCGCCACCCGCAGTATCCGCCCACGAAGGGGCTTCCTAGTGTGTGGAAACCTTTACTCCTTCACGGCTCCCTCCCAGTGATGCAGGTCCCATCCCTATTCTTTTGTCTCTGTTTATTCTTTTTTTCTTTTTTTATTTATCTTCTTCGTTAGGATTCTCTATGTATTATTGATTTTTGCTATTGTTTCTTTCATTTCTTTTTCATTTATTTCTGATCTAATCTTTATGATTTGTTTCCTTCTGCTAACATTGGGGCTTGTTTGTTCTTTTTTCTCTAATTGCTTTAGGTGTAAGGTTAGGTTGTTTATTTGAGAGGTTTCTTGTTTCTTAAGGTAGGCTTGTATAGCTACAAACTTCCCTCTTAGAACAGCTTTTACTGTATCCCATAGGTTTTGGGTCGTTGTATTTTCATTGTCATTTGTTTCTAGATATTTTTTGATTTCCTCTTG
>NC_041224.1:23223940-23294624 GCF_002837175.3 Physeter macrocephalus | reverse complement strand
TTGTTTCTTGAGGTAGGATTGTATTGCTATAAACTTCCATCTTAGAACTGATTTTGCTGCATCCCATAGGTTTTGGGTCGTTGTGTTTTCATTGTCATTTGTTTCTAGGTTTTTTTTTATTTCCTCTTTGATTTGTTCCGTGATCTCTTGGTTATTTAGTAGTGTGTCGTTTAGTCTCCATTTGTTTGTGTTTTTTACAGATTTTTTTGTGTAATTGATATCTAGTCTCATAGCGTTGTGGTCGGAAAAGATACTTGATACGATTTCAATTTTCTTAAATTTACCAGGGCTTGATTTGTGACCCAAGATATGATGTATCCTGGAGAATGTTCCATGAGCACTTGAGAAGAAAGTGTATTGTGTTGTTTTTGGATGGAATGTCCTATAAATATCAATTAAGTCTATCCTGTTTAATGTATCATTTAAAGCTTGTGTTTCCTTATTTATTTTCCTTTGGCTGATCTGTCCATTGGTGAAAGTGGGGTGTTAAAGTCCCCTACTATGATTGTGTTACTGTCAATTTCCCCTTTTATGGCTGTTAGCATTTGCCTTATGTATTGAGGTGCTCCTGTGTTGGGTGCACAAATATTTACAATTGTTATATCTTCTTCTTGGGTTGATTCCTTGATCATTATGTAGTATCCTTCTTTGTCTCTTGTAATAGTCTTTGTTTTAAAGTCTATTTTGTCTGAGATGAGAATTGCTTATCCAGCTTTCTTTTGATTTCCGTTTGCATGGAATACCTTTTTCCATCCCCTCACTTTCAGTCTGTATGTGTCCCTAGGTCTGAAGTGGGTCTCTTGTAGACAGCATATATATGGGTCTTGTATTTGTATCCATTCAGCCAGTCTATGTCTTTTGGTTGGAGCATTTAATCCATTTACATTTAAGGTAGTTATCGATATGTATGTTCCTGTTACCATTTTCTTAACTGTTTTGGGTTTGTAATTGTGGGTGTTTTCCTTCTCTTGTGTTTCCTGCCTAGAGAGGTTCCTTTAGCATTTGTTGTAAAGCTGGTTTGGTGGGGCTGAATTCTCTTAGCTTTTGCTTGTCTGTAAAATTTTTAATTTCTCTGTCGAATCTGAATGAGATCCTTGTTGGCTAGAGTGATCTTGGTTGTAGGTTTTTCTCTTTCATCACTTTAAATATGTCCTGCCACTCCCTTCTGGCTTGTAGAGTTTCTGCTGAAAGATCAGCTGTTAACCTTATGGGGATTCCCTGGTATGTTATTTGTTATTTTTCCCTTGCTGCTTTTAATATGTTTTATTGGTATTTAATTTTTGATTGTTTGATTAATGTGTGTCTTGGCGTGTTTCTCCTTGGATTTATCTTGTATGGGACTCTCAGCACTTCCCGGACTTGATTGACTATTTCCTTTCCCATGTTAGGGAAGGTTTCAACTATAATCTCTTCAAATATTTTCTCACTCCCTTTCTTTTTCTCTTCTTCTTCTGGGACCCCTATAATTCAAATGTTGGTACATTTAATGTTGTCCCAGCGGTCTCTGAGACGGTCCTCAATTCTTTTCATTCTTTTTTCTTTATTCTGCTCTGTGGTAGTTATTTCCACTATTTTATCTTCCAGGTCACTTATCTGTTCTTCTCCCTCAGTTATTCTGCTACTGATTCCTTCTAGAGAATTTTAAATTTCATTTATTGTGCTGTTCATCATTGTTTGTTCGCTCTTTAGTTCTTCTAGGTCCTTGTTAAACGTTTCTTGTATTTTCTCCATTCTATTTCTAAGATTTTGGATCATCTTTACTATCATTACTCTGAATTCTTTTTCAGGAAGACTGCCTATTTCCTCTTCATTTGTTTGGTCTGGTGGGTTTTTACCTTGATCCTTCATCTACAGTGTATTTCTCCGTCTTCTCATTTTGCTTAACTTACTGTGTTTGGGGGTCTCCTTTTAGCAGGCTGCTGTTGCGTAGTTCCCGTTGTTTTTGATGTCTGCCCCCAGTGGGTAAGGTTGGTTCAGTGGGTTGTGTAGGCTTCCTGGTGGAGTGGACTGGTGCCTGTGTTCTGGTGGGTGATGCTGGATCTTGACTTTCTGGTGGGCAGGACCACGTCCAGTGGTGTGTTTTGGGGTGTCTGTGACCTTATTATGGTTTAGGCAGCCTCTCTTCTAATGGATGGGGTTGTGTTTCTGTCTTGATTGTTGTTTGTCATGGGGTGTCCAGCACTGGAGCTTGCTGGTCGTTGGGTGGAGGTGGGTCTTAGTGTTGAGACGGAGACCACTGGGATAGCTGTCACCGATTGATATTATTTGGGGCTGGGAGGTCTCTGGTGGACCAATGTCCCTAACTCGGCTCTCCCACCTCAGAGATTCAGGCCTGACACCAGGCCGGAGCACCAAGACCCTGTTAGCCACATGGCTCAGAATAAAAGGGAGAAAAAAAGAAAGGAAGAAAAAAAAAGTTATTAAAATAAAAAATGAAAAAAATTATTAAAAATTAAAGAATAAAAAGAAAGAAAGAAGAAAGCAGCCAAACCAAAAAACAAATCCACCAATGATAATAAGCGCTAAAAACTATACTTAGAAAAAAAAACAGAGAGACAGAACCCTAGGACAAATGGTAAAAGCAAAGCTATACAGAGAAAATAACACAAAGAAGCATACACATACACACTCACAAAAAGAGAAAAAGGAAAAAAAAATATTTATCTATATATAAAAAAAGGAAGAGAGCAAACAAATCAATAAACAAATCTAGCAATGATAATAAACTCTAAATACTAAACTAAGATAAACATAAAACCAGAAACAAATTAGATGCAGAAAGCAAACCCCAAATCTACTGTTGCTTCCAAAGTCCACCACCTCAGTATTGGGGTGATTCATCATCTATTCAGGTATTCCACAGTTGCAGGGTACATCAAGTTGATTGTGGGGATTTAATCTGCTGCTTTTGAGGCTGCTGGGAGAGATTTCCCTTTCTCTTCTTTGTTCACACAGCTCCCGGGGTTCAGCTTTGGATTTGACCCAGTCTCTGCGTTTAGGTCACCTGAGGGCATCTCTTCTGCTCTCAGACAGGACAGCGTCACAATAACAGCTGATTCGGGGGCTGTGGCTCACTCAGGCTGGGGGGCGGGAGGGGTATGGATGTGAGGTGAGCCTGCGGCAGCAGAGGCCAACATGATGTTGCACCAACCTGAGGCGCGCCGTTTGTTCTCCCGGGGAAGTTGTCCCTGGATCCCGGGACCCTGGCAGTGGCGGGCTGCACAGACTCCCGGGAGGGGAGGTGTGGGGAGTGACCTGTGCTCGCACACAGGCTTCTTGGTGGTGGCAGCAGCAGCCTTAGCGTCTCATGCCCGTCTCTGGGGTCTGTGCTGATAGCCGTGGCTCGCGCCCGTCTCTGGAGCTCCTTTAGGTGGCGCTCTGAATCCCCTCTCCTCACACACCCTGAAACATTGGTCTCTTGCCTCTTCAGTAGGTCCAGACTTTTTCCCGGACTCCCTCCCGGCCAGCTGTGGTGCACTAGCCCCTTCAGGCTGTGTTCACGCCGCCAACCCCAGTCCTCTCCCTGCGATCCGACCGAAGCCCGAGCCTCAGCTCCCAGCCCCCGCCCGCCCCGGCGGGTGAGCAGACACGCCTCTCGGGCTGGTGAGTGCTGGTCAGCACTGATCGTCTGGGCGGGAATCTCTCTGCTTTTCCCTCCGCACCCCTGTGGCTGTGCTCTCCTCCGTGGCTCCGAAGCTCCCCCAGCTCCGCCACCCGCAGTATCCGCCCACGAAGGGGCTTCCTAGTGTGTGGAAACCTTTACTCCTTCACGGCTCCCTCCCAGTGATGCAGGTCCCATCCCTATTCTTTTGTCTCTGTTTATTCTTTTTTTCTTTTTTTTTTTTTTTTTTTTCTGTACACGGGCCTCTCACTGCTGCGGCCTCTCCCGTTGCGGAGCACAGGCTCCGGACGCGCAGGCTCAGCGTCCATGGCTCACGGGCCCAGCCGCTCCGCGGCATGTGGGATCCTCCCGGACCGGGGCATGAACCCATGTACCCTGCATCGGCAGGTGGACTCTCAACCACTGCGCCACCAGGGACGCCCTATTGTTTTTTCTTTTGCCCTACCCAGGTATGTGAGGAATTTCTTGCCTTTTGGGAAGTCTGAGGTCTTCTGCCAGCATTCAATAGCTGTTCTGTAGGAGTTGTTCCACATGTAGGTGTATTTGTGGGGAGGAGGGTGTTCTCCATGTCTTACTCCTCTGCCATCTTGAAGGTCTCCAGCATGTGGGATCTTAGTTCTCTGACCAGGGATTGAACCAGCGCCCCTTGCATTGGAAGCAGGAGTCTTAACTGCTGGACCCCCAGAGAGGTCCCTAAAAATTATTGTAAGGATATTTTTCTGGATGGAGTGGGTCCCTATGGCACTTAGTATTCACTATTTGTGGGATAAAGGTACATTGTGGGTTTTCTTAATGTGCGGTGCACCAGGGCTAAAGAACATGCTTTGTCCTGGGCTTCCTGTAGCTGCTGTGTGCAGAGGTGGTTCTGAAAAACAGCAGCAGGTGAGGCAGCAGAACTGCCCAGAGCCGCGCTCCTCCCTGTGATCCAACACCTGCCACGCAAGATGGATCATCCTGCTACAGACCTGTGGCTTCCTCAGTTCAGGAGACAGAGGTTACGCTGTCAGCATGAGAGGGTGTGCCGTCTTGGGCTTCAGGGGGTTTGCAGAAGATTCAAATTGGAGGTTGCCCGTGAGGCCAGACTTCATCTGTGGAGGATCCATAGAATAAGAGAACTTTGTTATTTCTTTAGGAACATAGATTAGATCTTAGGGCGGAAGGCTTTTTGAGTCTCATACTACAGATCGGGGAGGTTTAAATTTCCATTTCTGTAAAGGAAGCATTTAAAATGTTAGGTGCATATGCCCTGGAAATCCTTCCCTTCTCTTTGCATTTGTGTTTCTCATGCGGGTACCATGTGTGAAATATCAGTTACACACAGTTATGTACAGGATGATGGTTCTCTTAGGCAACAAATAAGAAGCCTTCCGAGTGCCTTATAAATAATGTATTAAGATGAGGAAAGAAGCATTAACTTTATCTCCTGAAAAATTGGCTCCTGCATTTTCTATATTATTGTGAATATGTCTTTATGGAATGTTTTGATTATTTAATTGTTTTGAGTGGTGGTTATCTTTTTTTCTTTAAAATTTTACCTGTATCTTAAATTAAGGCTATGAGAGCTTGTGAAAAAGTTGCTATGGTGACTATATATTTAGGCTTCTATCTCCAACTTAGGAATGGATTTATGCTCTAAAACCTCATTTTAAAATCAGTTATTTGGAACTCTGTTGTTTTTTTCATAGAAACAATATTGCAAGTAATAGTTAGATTTCAGACTCAAGCAAAACTACTTACTTAAATCAGAAAGTAAAGGAAATTTCATATACTTCTATCTTTATAAATATAATACTCATTTTTTTCACCTCATGAATTCTTCTACTAGAAGAGGTTTAGCAAATGGTCTGTTTGTTTGGCATTTATTCTTACCTTACAGGATTTGAAATATAGCATGTATTGGACCACAAGGTGCTTTGGAGGATTCATTCATTCCTTCAGTAAATATTTACTGTGTACCTACTATGTGCAAGGCGCAGCTTGAGGCCCTGGGGCCTTAACATTGAATAAAATGGTTGATCCCTCCCTGATACCTGCTGGCAATTGGGAGCTGACCTCTAAGTAATGCCCTGGGAATGGGGTAGGAGGCCAGGAAGGAGGCTGTCTGCAGGGCTTGTTCTGTGATTGCTAACAGAACCCTGGGAAAGGGGCCCTGGGGTTCCTGAAGTTTCTGCTCCATAGACCTGTCTCTCAAATTCCCCTTCTACGCTGTCTGTTGTGCCCTGGAGCCCGTTCTGAGCTCTGCCATCGTGAGGTACTCATGATTCATCTTTGTCTTCCGAGTGTCAAGAGAGCCTAAAGCACAGATGTGCCTGTAAATGTTCAACAACCCACTGATTTGTAGAGTTCGTTGGTTTCTGTGGTGTGAATGCTCTACCGCGGCCCATTTCAAGAACCAGTGTGATGTTGTCAGTGAGTGTGGAGTTGGAAACACACCATTTGCACCGCTACGTAACATTTCCACCCTGTGGATGAGAGAGACATGCATATCCTCAGACCACAGAGAGCAGTGAAACGCAGTAGCGTAATTAGGAAAGGGTGAGTTTTTATTTATTTCTTACCTTTGATTTTAACTGAATTTATTCAGTTGTAAGTTTGCACGAGTAAATTTTAATGATGACTTTGTTAACAGTGGGTTTGCAGAATTCCTGAAAATTTAACCGTGAGTTCTCGAGAGCCAGCACACCACTGAGAGCACCACGATGCCTTGCCTGAAATCCCTACGGCCAGATGTTAGAGTCCAGATTTTTTCCCATTTTAGAAAGGCAGTAGGGAAGGTGATCAGAACATGTAACATGCCCTGTGATGCTGAAGGCAGAACTCTGTAGTCCAATCGTTGACGGCTCTGCGGGGACACATGCCTCCTTACCGACGTGCGAGTAAATGCGTATTATAAATAATCTTGCATCGGTCCAGATTTGGTTTTGCCAGCAAATGTGCTTCTCAGAAACTTATGAAAACATGTTCGTTTCTGGAGCCATTTGATGTTGGAATTGTGGATAAGGCATTGTGAAGCTGTATTATTTGTTTGCAAATCAAGGATTGTTATTCCAGGTCTATGAGAACCTGTGCGTTTGCCTTCTCTGTTTGAAAGAGGGTGGAAACTCAGCAGCCCTCCCCCTGGGATCAGAGCTGCCCTGTAGGAGGGGCCGCGGCCCCGCCTCCCTCTTCTTCCTGGGCAGCCTCTGGCCGGGTGACTCCCCTTCGCCCTTGAAGACTCTTTCTGTGCTTCATTCTTTCTGCCCAGCTTCTTGGCCCCGCCTCTCGCAGGGCTTCACCCCAGCCTATCTGCTGCTCTGTTCACCCTGGCACCTGTGTCCCGCCTGGCACTGACGGTACAGAGACCGCAACATCTGGAGTCCAGCCCCTGAGCTCATCCTCCAAGAAGTGGAATGAAGCTGACAGCTACCTCTGAAGAGCAAATTCCCAGGGTGGAAGTGCGTTCCAGAGTGCTTGGAGTATTGGTGTTGTGTCTTTGCAAAGCTTCTTTTCTTTCAAGTCCTGTGACCGAGACAGCTTTCGTTAGATTCTCATCAGTCAGACCCATTTCTCTGCACACGTGTTGTGTCTTGTTTATCAGGGAGCGCGTATCCCAGGGATGTCACCTGGTGGTAGCTTCCAGGAAGGCGGCCAGGTTAGGGCACAGCGGCCAGTCTTCCTGGAGCGCCCGTGCAAGCTGGCGCTCAGATTTCCTGACTCTCTTGTGGTTTTGAAGGCTCCACTGGGAATATTTGACCCCAGGAACTCTGGATCACTAATTTGAGGGGTTTTCCATTCCTGTTATTTTATGAGGGGAAACTGATAAGTGAACTTATAGTTTCATCACATGTGGAAGTTTAATTCAGCCTTTCTTTCTTAGTGAAAGTATTGAATAAAGATCTTGTCTTTATACAATCTTGTGCAACATTCTGTTTTATTCATGTATGACACTTAGTGATGTCACAATTTGTGAAGTGACTTTTTTCCCCCCCTCCTAATTTACCACTTGCCTAAGTGTGTTTTACTGTCTGACAGGATTGAATCAGGCCAGTTTTAAGGTGGCAGCAGTTTATAAATAATATGCTTCTTCCAAAGAAAAAGCAACAGCCTATTAATGGTTTGTTTACATGAAGTGTGTGTTTATTTCTGGCAATTTTGATGTTAAGTGTCTAATTAGATTTGTGTTTTACAATAAGCACTAATTTGACCAGTTTGGGAGTTTGGGAGTTTGTATTTTCCTTTCTTTTAGGCTAGTCTGCAAGGTTGTAGGAACTGTGTTTAAAAGTCCCAGCGGTGGCCTTTTCTGCGTTTGCTATCATGCCTGTGTAGACAGACTACGGTCTGTGGGGTCTCTTGTGTGTGAGAGTGATTTTATTGCCTGAGCAGTTTCCAGCTTCTGGATCATTAAGATATTTCCCGCATTTTCAGTGGTTTCAGAGGTAAAACTCTTGGTGAGGAGTGTGGGCCCCATAGCAGTCAGGTTCTGGGTTGGTTTGCCACCAGATCCAGAATCCCCGGGGTCTCCCCGGCTGGCAGATGGTTTCCTGTTGTTACTTTCTTCTATGTTGTTGTCCCTCTCACCTTTTCTTTCAGTCCTTGGGTCATTCATACTGTTGTTTTAAATTCCTTATATCGTGTCCAAGGTATTGACTGTGTTGACTTCATCGGGAGAGAGCAGGGTGATGCGCTGAGACCACTGTACAGATGTACAGACGGGGCAAAGTGTCACAGCCGAGGTTCAACCAAGGACCCTGGAATCCAGGGTTCAGGATCCCCCCCCAGTGGTGGTTGGTTTTCTGGGGGTGGATACTGTCTTCTAAAAAGGTGTGAGATCCTTTTACAAGGAAATGTGGTGATCTGTGGGAAATAACGTTTGTCCTGCAGGGATTCACAGCGAAACCATTGGCTTCAAGCACACTTGGGAGGTTTTGCCAATTACAAGCGGTGGTGGACCACAGCCAGTTAACGCAACCCTGTAGGTTTCTCGTTTCCCTGGGTGTTGAGGGGGTGTGATAGCAGTGCTCTTTGTATTTTGAGGATAAGAAGGGTCAGCTCCTGCCATTAGTATCACTTGGTTGCTACTGCTGCTGCTGTTACGGTAATCACATTTTTTATTTTATTTTATTTTTTTAAATTAATTAATTTAATTTTGGCTGCGTTGGATCTTCGTTACTGCGCGCGGGCTTTCTTTAGTTGTGGTGAGCGGGGGCTACTCGTCATTGCAGTGCGTGGGCTTCTCATTGCGGTGGCTTCTCTTGTTGCGGAGCATGGGCTCTAGGCACGCGGGCTTCAGTAGTTGCGGCACGCGGGCTTCAGTAGTTGAGTTGTGACGCATGGGCTTAGTTGCTCCGCGGCATGTGGGATCTTCCTGGACCAGGGCTCAAACCTGTGTCCCCTGCATTGGGGCAGGCGGATTCTTAACCGCTGCGCCACCAGGGAAGTCCCACATTTTTTAAATAGTCAGGAATTTTGTTTATGATTCTCTTTTATTCCAATCCATGTAAAGTGATGCCTTATTTCTGGGTTTTAACTTTGAACATTTATTTAGTAAAATGGGAAGATGGAACAGAGAAAGTAGCAGGAATACTTCAAGGAAATAAAGAGAATTTGAGGATATTGAGAAGAGATTTACCCTGCTAATATATAACTGTGGTCATCAGAGTGATGTGATGGAATTTAAGAAATGTGTATTGATATTTAATTGAATGTTAGAAAATGTGTCTTTAATTCTGTCTTCTTTCTTTTAGAGGGGAGATCTGTGAATCTGCTGCAACTACATGCAGAATTCAGTGCCTCTGTGCATTTTGTTTTTTCTGTGGAGAAGGTTCATTCTTTCATTTCGTTCATTTCTTGGCACATAGTAGGTGGACGGTGTGAGTAGAAGAATAAGTAAAGTGAAGTAGGTGATGGGCCTTATACGCCCGTGCAGCCTTGTATAATCAGCAGTGCAAGCTGTGTGATCCTTCCTACAGGAAAGGCGGAAGCCGCAGCTGGAGGGTCAGGGACTCCGGGAACGTCCGTGGCTCTTGGTTTTGCATCAGCCTACTGTTTCCCGAGATTCTAGCCTCAGCCTACTTCAAAAGTACTTCTGCCTTCAGAGAATAAATAGTAAGATCTGGATGTTAGAGTGCTGAAAAAGTAGGAGGACGATGACGTGGGTAATTGGTCTCATTCTGTGAACTAAGGTACAGGCTGCACTGATCTCTTTCTCTCTTCTTGCAGGCTGTGGTTTTCTGGGTGTGCAAGCGGAGGCGTGAGGTTAGGGCATGATGCCCTGAGGACTTGCAGTGGATGAGCTGCTGGTATTAGCTTTTGCCTATACTTTTCGAAGGGGTTGCAAAATAGATATGCAAACTGATATTAATTCATCATGTATTTATTGGGGCACCTTTCAGGCAGGAGCAGGGTGGGACATGAAGATGAAAGAAATAGACCTTTTCACAAGAAAACCAAGAGCTGTTTACAGAATCCTCATCTGTTGAGACAAGCATAATGTGAAGACGAATCAATTTGTTTAGTGTTATTTGAACAAATATCTGAGTGTCTATTTTTTGTATATCAGTGGACTAAAAATTAAGTTTTTTTTTTCCTATTCTTTTACCATTTATTCCCTATTATTGAAATTATTTCAGCACGGGTATTGCAGTAGCTTTAGTTCCCACTTGTTGAAAATATGTATTGATGTCATCTTCCTTGAGAAAGTGCTAATATGCCTCCTGGTGGTATTTAAATACTACTGATCACTACCCCGTGATACCTTCCCTTTCCTGGTTTCCTGGAGTTTACTTACATTGTTTAGTCAATTCTCATATTTCTTCCAAAATGAAATTGGAGGAGGAAAAGAGAAGCCTGCAATCTCAGCTTTGCGGCGGTTTGGTTCTGATTTCACTACATGCTTCACATCCAGATTGGGACCTTAAATAAACTCCTGGCTTCACCCACCATCCACCAATGACATCGCCCAGTTCCATGTCATTAGTCTTGAACCCCCCTTCCCACCATGGACCCCCAACTACAGGTGTCTACTGGGAATTGGATCCTGGATGTACCTCAACCTGAATGCATCGTTTTTCGTCCTTATACTTGCCCCCTGCCCAGCTACACAAGCCTAGACATCTCAGATTTGTCCCCCTCCTCCAAGGCGCCACTCACCCACCAAGCACCAAAGCCTTTTAAATAAGTCTCAGCTCTGCGTTTTAATAATTATCTGTGTTAATTGTGTTTTCACTCCACTGCTTTCCCATGAGTCTAGGCCCTCCTGACTTCTTCGCTACTGGACTGACGAGCTGCCGTGTTTACCCTTCCAGTCCTTTCTCCAAACTCCTCCAAGCCTTCTGCAGAATAGATGCAGATTACACTGCTGTGCATTCAGGGCTGCCCCAGGGTTTTCAGGATGAAGTTCACATGGCTGAACTTAGTCTGGAGCCCTTCATCTTCCTCGGGTGATAACCTCAATCTCTTGACGCTCTCTAAAATCATCACGGTAGCTGACGTTTATTGAGTACTTGCGACCTGCAGGAACCCTTCCAAGCACTTGCTCAGAATTAAGTAAAATAACATATGCAACAGCCCTATGCAGCACTGAGACCCAAAATGTGGAGGAGCTGTCCAGGTCCCACAGCTGGGAGGGGTCACCTCTCTGAGCCTCAGTCGTCCTGGGGAACCCATCCAAGACTGGCAACCTCGCCCTTATGAAAGGAGTGGAGGGCACTGCAAATGATGGATGACCTTGACTTGACCGCCCCCCGCCCACCGCCCCCATTCCAGGTCAGCCATGGGGAGGTTTTCTGTGAGATGCAAATGGAAGGAAAGCAGAGATTCTTTCTTCAGAATATGTTCTGCCAAAAAGTAAGGTTTCAAAACTCTTTGTGCTTGGCTAAATCCATTAGATGGCACTGGATTTCAAAAGATTTGTGTGAAATTTTAGTATTAAACTGATTTGTGGATTAGGGGAAATGTTCAACTTCTAAGGTATTTCTTTCATCTGTCAAATATGGAGGAGAAAGGATTGACACACAATTAGTATTTATTCTGTGTTCGCTTTTTAAAAAAACATTGCTAAGCAGGTTATACTAATGAAGAGTAGTTGCTATAAAGAATTTTATTATTTAGTTACTTTTTGAATAAACCTGCCAGCTGATTAAAATGAGCTTAATTTAATCAGCATTGTCTTGCATACTGAAGATAATTTGGGATAATGTCAAGGCCACATTATCTCTCCTTTGTAGAAGGTGGTGAGATAATGAGTGTAGCAAAAAGGAGTCAGAAAATGTTTGAAGTTTTTCATCTTTGCCTCTGGGTGGATATTTAAAAATCACACTTTGTCTTTTTGCATGCAAATTAAACTGAAAGGCATTTTGTAATGTAACATTAGTGTTATATTTTACAAAACAAATTTGTTGAACTCTGATCTTTTGCTAATATTGGCTTGTGGTTGTCAGAATGAAGAGTGACTTTTTGTTATATATCAGTATAAACTGAACTTTCATTCAGAACTTGGAGTGAACAGAAGTGGTGCGTTTGATGCGTCTTCAATGGGAAACAAATGACTGAGAAGCAGCGACTCCCAGTTCTTCTACTCTGCTTTTCTTAGTCACTTTTTGCCCCTGTGTCCCTCTCCTGCCCCTCAAAGTCAATGAATGCCATAGAATCTTCTGAATTCCTGTCTTTTAAAGCAGTTAAACTCTCTTTTTTTCTGATGATCCTTTTAGATGGAAGCTAAGCTATCAGTGGGAGTCTGGTTCAAATTGTGAAGTCAGCAGTTAAGGGATTACTAACCCCCAAGTGAGTCCCCTATACAAATGGCAAGTTGCCTTGGAAACGAGGCGGGTTCCTTCAGTTGGAAGTATGATCTTGCCTGTAAACGCCAGAGATGATGATTTGCTTACCTCTGTTGCACCATCCCTAGGTCTAACGTTGTGCCGAGATGCTTTCTGCTTAACTCCTTCTCAGTACTGATGGCTTGATGGAACCAGAGCCAAGTTTTCTTTTCTCGTGCTTCTAATTTTAAACATAATTTGCAAAATTTAGAACTAAGGAAGTGATCCTTTAAATTTCTGTTTTAGGATGGGAAGTTTTCCACTACCGACTGCCAAAAAAATGAAGTATTATAGTTCACCGGATTTGACTGGCAAGGACTTTTAGTGATGAGTCATTTGTCATATATTCAACAGTGGAATCAGGGATGGGTTGCTTAGGGAGAGTATGTGAACGCATTGTTCTGTGGGGTGGTTGTTTGATGAGCCGTGGCAGATTTCTCCCGCGAGCCTGGAATCACCTGAACCGTATGCACTCCGTACAGCACGGAGTCTAGGGCACAGGTTGATGCGAGGCTGCCCTTGCGACTTGAGGCTGAAATCGACTCCTGCTCCCCTCTCGTGTAGACATTTGTATCTTGCTGGGTGCAGGGGTGGTGAGGGCATACGGAGACGAGGTTTTCAGGTCAGTGGAAGAGGCCCTGGCTTAATTTACCTGGCTAGCTGAGGAGGTGAAAAAGGCTAGAGGGGCTTCCCAACCAAGGTCTCAGCTCAGCTTCAGCAGACTCACCAAGTGGAGGCAGAAATCCAGAAGTGCAGGACGGCAGGCATGAACAGTGGTCCTGCCTGGTGGTCATTGTGGTGCTGCGTTTCTGGGCTGAGCAAATCACGTTGCAGCCTCTCATCCCTTTGGTCTGTGGTTCAGGGGTTGGGGATAGTTGAGGCTGGTGCCCTAGACTGTGGAGTCCGTGTACGATGGCATGTCTTTGTGGGACAGAGGGGACGTGTCACTCATGCATACATACTCCGCAAAGCTCAAGTCGCATCGCTGGGGCTGTGCGTTTTCGTCGCGGACCTTTAGATCGCAGTTTAGAGTAAAGCCTTGATTGAAAGGCTCTGTGTGTGTGTGTGTGTGTGTGTGTGTGTGTGTGTGTGTGTGTGTGTGTGTGTGTGTGTGTGGTTTTCGCTTGTGTCTCATTGTGCCTGGCTGTTTCCTACGTGATGTTGGACTTTTGATTAATAATACATATATTTTTAAACTTAACTCCCCAACCCCCAGGCTATGGAATTCATCGAAGGAGTCGCTCCCGGGGGAGTCTCTCATTTACAGTTCGTTAATGCAGCTCTTCCCGAGTCAGTGTTTAACACGTACTGATTGTCAAGCTAAATGGTGTACAGATTAAAACACCTTGTTGTTGAATCCTGTTTCTACCCCTCGCTCACTTTTGGAGAGATGTATGTTAGGAGGGTGGCAGTGGCGAGGAGACGGGGGCAGGGCACCCCTAGGTGAGGACCTGCTGCCTCTCAAATCTCAAGCCCCGGAGCTGGAAGTTGAGACAGATTTGAGGTTGAGGCTCCAGGTACAGTGCAGGGAAAGGACTCCAGCTCTTTACCTTTCTTAGCTTAGCCAGGAGGAAAAGTGGCTACGCCTTCAGCATGCTCATGGCATTCAGAGTTCTCTTCTAAGCTGTGGGTTTTTTGGTGTGGGTGTTTTTTTGTTTTTTTTTTTTTGTATCAGACAATATACACTTAATTTTTAAAATGTTAATGAAGCAGAGAATCAATCTTGCTTATATAACATTTAAAGTTTTTCAGTGGCAAGCTTGAGATTCTCCTTCTGTTGTGAGTTTGTTTTTATGAGTACAGCTTGTATTACTACTATTATAAAACACCATTGGCCCCAATATATTCTTTTGCTGTTGTTTTGCTTACTCGACCAGTAAAACTGTAGCTTTATTTAAATGAGTTTTTAATGAACCGTGAGAGCAAGTAAGGCTCAGAGAATGACTAAGGATTTAGTGTTGCCTCTGTCATTAAAGTGAGTTCAGTCATTAGAAAGCTTACAAGTTGATTTAATAGTTTTTTTTGGCCCATGTCTACACAGTAATTCATTACTACATCATTACCTTTGATTCTGAGGTTCATAGGGCTTCTTTCCCAGTTTTACCGTCATCTCTTTGAGGGGAAGCTGCATGTGCTCTTGGTAAAATCACAACAAATACAACCTCCTCCAGTTTGGTGTCAATCCATATATGTGTGATTAGCCAATTTCAGATTCATTTTGTTCTGTCTTAGTGTGCAGTCTTGCTTTTTATTAACACGTCAACAATAGCGTAATGTCGTTGTAACCTCATGGATGGGTACACACGGAACAGTGGCCCTTGGTAACGGGGATGGGAGGGGGAGGGGTTTACATTATGTCTGACAAGGGGGTCAGCCAGCTGATGGCTGCAGCATTTGCATGTGTTCATTGTGGTTTGCGGTTGATACACTCAAGGCTGTTAGTTGAGCACAGCTCTTAAATTGGGAATCTAATTAGTCTGAAGGCTCAGTGGGTGACACAGTGTGTCACCCTGAGGGACAGCAGAATTAAATCCCAGCTCTGAAATATAAGCTGGGGGGTGTCATAGGTGAATAGATTTCACTGTGATTTCCAGGTGAAGCACAGTATCTTTATTAAGCATCTCTGTCCATGAAATATTGCCTTCTTAAAGGATGCCGTTGGCTCTTGTGGGACAGTAACCTTTGATCATCCGCAGGTAGACGCTTGTGATGGTGTTGGTCTCCTTGGTTGTTCAGGTAGGGAATGTCTTACCCCCTCCTACATGGTATGTTGTTTGAAATGACACTGTTAAATATTTATCTCGTTACGTTCCCTTCTTGTGAGTAGATAACATACTGCACTAATCTATATAACCGTGCTGGTGTCTTAGTTTTCCTTTTCTTTTTTCTTTTGGCTGTGCCACACAGCTCGCGGATTCTTAGTTCCCCGACCAGGGACCGAACCTGGGCCTCGGCAATGAAAGCGCCGAGCGCTAACCACTGGACCATCAGAGAATTCCTTAGCATGTTTTGAAAGGTGTATCCTTGAGCCAAAGGGTAAAAAAAAAAAAAAAAAAAAAAACCGTAAAGGTATCGATATGTGTGATCCTAACTATAGAAACTCCTAGATTGACCTATGGGAAGAAAAAGTCATTTTTGGAATAGTGATAGTTTAGAACTGTATGTTATGGAACAGCCTTACTTCCATCATAAAATACACAGAGAATTCCTCAGCATTTTTTGAAAGGTGTATCCTTGAGCCAAAGGGTAAAAAAAAAAAAAAAAAAAAAACCGTAAAGGTATCGATATGTGTGATCCTAACTATAGAAACTCCTAGATTGACCTATGGGAAGAAAAAGTCATTTTTGGAATAGTGATAGTTTAGAACTGTATGTTATGGAACAGCCTTACTTCCATCATAAAATACATGTATCTCCAACTGCTTGATTTTTATTGTTAGTTTTTTGGAATGTTATACTGTGATAGAGCTCTCACATTTTTATTGCATTTTCTCTCTGTTGCATTTATTCTTCACAGGCAAATCTGCCTATGAAACCTCCCTGCCATTGTTCAGAGATGTGTTGTTTTACGTGATGCCATCGTTATCTTGGGGGTTCAGAAGCATCATCATCATAGTCTCGTGTTAGGAAGAATATTGAAAAATGTGGCGAGCACAGAGAGTTCCCCACCAGAAGCAAAATCAAGCGCATGTTGTCTTTTGTGTTTCTTGCCGATTTTGCTTTGATACCACAGACGAAGTGATTCAGTGGAGTCTGGCTTACTCGTTGAGGCCAATCATGTTCCTTAGGTGAAGAGAGGGTCTTAAAGGCATCTTCAAGTTCAGTGTCATTTTTAGTATTTTTCCACATACTT
Organism: Physeter macrocephalus; assembly: GCF_002837175.3. Taxonomy (NCBI): domain Eukaryota; kingdom Metazoa; phylum Chordata; class Mammalia; order Artiodactyla; family Physeteridae; genus Physeter; species Physeter macrocephalus. The sequence goes on along the minus strand of NC_041224.1, from coordinate 23,278,355 downwards.
TGGACCTTCTCCAGGAGCGGAAACATGATGCCTTTCTAAAGAGTTACAGGTCTTTATTTCAGAGTCAAACAATTCGATATATTGATGTTGAGTGTGCAGAAGATGTTCATGAGACCCATAATAATCAGCTTTTTCTGGATATGTGCAGCCCTTACAGGAAGAAATCAACAGAGACAGACGGATGACTCAAGGGCTACGGCAGTTAAATGGCTTTGGAGGGCGTGTGGCGTCTGGGCCTAGAGTGTTGGCGACCTCACTTAGGCAACTACTTGACTTACGTCCCCTGCCATTTCCTGTGTGAAGACAGAATCGGCAACGTCTTTTGATTCTTTTAAAAAGCTCTCTGATCAAGACTGAATGATGATATATTTAGCATGGTTACCCTCAGATATGTTCAGAAACTTTTAGGTAGTGGTATCAAAATTATGTTAACTTGGTAAGGTGGGGTGTTAGCTTTAGTTAATCAAGAATGAATAGAATTCGATTCCAAGACTTGTAGGTGCTCATAGCCTGGAGTTTCCCAGAAGGCTTTGCTGTCGACTTGTTAGATGCTCCAGGGCAGTGGGGTTGGGAGAAAATAAGATCTCTGAAGTTGGATGGATTTGACTTCCAATTTCAGATTCATTCTATACGTATAGCTGAGCTCTAGTCATATTAATTTTTCTGAGTCTCAGTTTTCTTTTCAGTGAAATGAGATGTAAAAAGCTGCTCTGTGTCTGTGTGAGGGGTTGAGGGGAGGACGGAGGGCACCTGCAGAAGAACTTCACTCTGTGCTTATTGTGATGTTGAATTTTTCTAGCAAGCCTTCTCCTTTCCTTTTCCTGTTGTTTTCCCCTCTTATTATTGGTGTATCGAAGAACTTTGCCTCAGTCTGTAGTTACTCTTGAAACTGATCCTCAGTTTTCCAGAAGTATATATTTATCGACCACCACACTGTCACTTAATAATAGCTAACAGTAAGCATGTGCTTGTGTTCTGAAAGTCGACACGCCTTCTCTCTGATTTGTCACAAGTCCAGGAGGAGAGGTCCTGGCACTAGATTAGTTTCCTATTGCTGCCATAACAAATTACCACAAACTGGTGGTTGAAAACATCACACATTTATTAACTTGTATTTCTGTAGGGGAGAAGTCTGACATAGGTAACGTCCAGGTGGAGGAGAGCTGCATTCTTTCCTGGAGGCCCTAGGGGAGAATTCATTCTCTTGCCTTCCAGAGGCCCCCGCGTTCCTTGGCTCATGGCTCCCTGGCTTCATCCTCAAAGCCAGAAGTGTAATCTTTCTCTAACCATTGTTATATCTCCCTCTGACCACAGCTGGGAAAGGGTCTCCACTTATCCAGACTCCTGTGATTAGCTGGGGCGCACTGGATAGTCCTGGACAGTCTCCCCGTTTTAAGGTCCTTGATCTGAATCACATCTTCAGGTCCCTTTTGCCATGGAAGGGCAACGTCCACAGGTTCTGGGGATTTGGATGTGGACAGACATGGGCATTGTTCTGCCTACCGCAATCACCATCCTCTTTCCAGATGAGGACAAGTAAGGCTTAGAGGTGGCCGAGAGGCCAGTGGATTAGGCCAACATCCATCTAAGAAGTAAGGTCAGAGCTGGTTTTGAATGTAGTTCTCTTTGTGAATTCTATGCTCTTAGCCACTTGGCTACACACAGTTCTGGGCTTTTAGCTCATATTTTTATCCATGAAAGAGGCCACCCTTGATCCAAGTGGTTTATATATGCATTTGCGTGTGATGTTTACAAAATGGGTTTTCCGTTGGAGGGTTCTGATGTCTCAGGCAGCTGAAATGGCTTGTTCTGAGGGAGGTGGAAATGTGTGGCCAAGTTTGGAGTTTTATTTATAGGCGGGTCATCGTGGGTGTTATCCTAAATTCTGCCTGTCTTTTCTCGTGGAGACTGGATGGGTGAATGGATCAGAAGAGCGATGAAGTAATAACTATTGAAAGTTAAAGTGAACTTTCAAAAACAGTCTACTTCATGGACAGCAGTGAAGATTCCATCTGTTAAAATACGGATTTGAGTCATGTTTCACAAACTTAAAAGCAAGACATTTCCTTTATTTTTTGAAGGACATGATAGAGATTTTTAATATGTGATGTTTTTGTGAAGGTCTCGTTTTCTTTTGCTGTGCTACTGTGTATTCTTGTAGAGTAGATTTTCTAAAATCATATATCCTTCCCAGTTTAACACAAAATTACTATATGTCTGCACCTGGCACTTAAATTTTGGTTTAAATGAAAGCTGTAGAATTGTGTGTTATTGGCATATTGCAAATCACCAACTGTGATTCTGCCACTGAAATTCAAACAGCATTTGTTCGTGGCACAGTCCAGATTTCATAATTCTTGTGTTTTCTAAAAATGCTGAAGATAATTATTGAAACTAATATATGTGTATAAGTTCTTCCATCATGTGTGGTATTTAAGGCTCGTTCTTTGTAATTTTCAATCTCCATTTTCAGTTTGCAGAAAGGACTTGATTCTTGAGAGAACACATCATTGTGAAAAGTTAATAACAAAACTTGAATTTCATTTGTTTCCGATTAAGCGCCAAAATGTCAGAACTTAATATCTTCAAAATGCATATTAAGCCACACAACTTGTGAGAAGTCTGATGAAATTAAAATCAAGTACAGAAATTCAAAATCCTGATGAAGAGCTTGAAGTGAATATTGTTAGCTTCTCAGGGTTACCAAGGTACCTTGACTTCTAGTTTTATTTCCCAAATTGAAAAATTTAAATTGGATGTTACTAGAGGGATGAGCAGTCTAGTGCAGGATCATCAAACTATGGCCCGTGGGTCAAGTTTGGTCCACCGCCTGCTTTGTAAATAAAGTTTTATTTAAACATAGTCACCCTCATTTATTCATGTATTGTGTATGGCTGTTTTCATGCTACAATGCAGAGTAGAATAGTTGTGACAGAGACTGTTTGAATTGCACAGCTCCAAAAATATTTGGACCTTTTAAGAAAAATGCTTGCTGACCCCTGATCTGTAGAATGTCTGTGTTACTAATATGGGGAGATGCTTATCAGATAAACAGGCTGATTATATATATGTATATATACATATATATACCTACAACACACGCACATATATACTGTATATGGAAACTTTCGTGTATATATACAAACACCTTTCCATTTTTTTGTAACTGCTAAGGATTTCTTTTCCCACTGATGTTGCTTATTATAAGGTTGAGTGGCCCAACTATTCATCTGACTTTAATTTCTTCTTACCACTTAACCTTCCTTCAGATTGTTTAATCAGCTAATTATATAAGATGCCACAGCAGGATTCTGAGCTTCCTGTTTGTCTCATGTCTCTATGACCTTATGGTGGTTTTCTTGTTTGTCTTATGAATTGATTGATGTCAATAGCATTTGTTCAAAATGACAAACTGTAATTATAAATACTTTTCATATTCTGTGAGTACACCTTTTGGTCTGTTAACTGATCGGAGTATTGGCGTTGAAAAGGCTTGGATTGGAGGCAGAAGGTGTGGTTCTTTTTGTGTGCAGTCCTGACTCTTCTTGTCTTGGAAGGCTGAGCTTGGTTCGCCAGGCATGGGATTGGAGCGTGAATGACCAAGGTGTTCTGTGCCTTAGAACTTTATTACTCTTTGAGATTTTAAAGAAGTGCTGCCACTGTTTAGTTATAAGAAGAAATAGGTTGAATTTTAATTTTTATGGTACTTTGTTTTGCTGTATTATGAAAATTTTCAATTTTGAAACAGTTTTATATTTCAGAAAAGTTACAAAAATGGTACAGAGTGCTCCCATATACCCTTCATCTATCCCTAATGTTCACATCCAACATAATCATAGTGTAGTGATCAAAGTTAGGAAACGAATAACATTGAGTCCATACTACTAACTAATCTATAGCTCTCATCTGAATTTTGCCTCTTTCCCACTAATGCCTTTTGTCTAGCCCGGAAGCCAGGCAAGGGGCTCACACTGCATGCAGTTCATATTTCTCCTCAGTGTCCTCCAATGTACACAATTTCATCAGCCTTTTACTTTCCCAACCTTGGTGTTTTTAAAGAGTAGTAGTTATTTTACAGAATGTTTCTCAATTTGGATTTGTCTGATGTTTCCTCACGAGTAGACCTAAGTTACGCATGTGGGGCAAGAGTACCACGGAAGTAACGTCGTATACGTCTCAATGCATTTTTCAGAGGGTACATGATGTTGATGGAGTGAAGTGACAGCACTGGGTGAAATGCGCCGTCTGCCAAGTTTCTGCCCGCAGACACTACTTTCTCTTTTTAATTAAAAAGCATCTTATGGGGAGATATTCTGAGATATGCCCATATCTCACCATACTCTCACCCATTAACGTTAGCATCCATTGGTAGATCTTGCCTGAGACGGTTCTGACTGTGGAGGTTGCCTAGTGATAATTTCTCTTTTAGTTATTATTTCCATATTTATTAATTGGGATGCTCCAGGAAGGAAAAGCTGTCCATTCTCCACCATTTTTTTATTTATTTCTTCGATTATTTACTTATATCATTATGAACTCACAGATGTTTAGTTTATCTTGGGTTATAATCTAATGCTATCATTATTTGATCATTTACAAGTGTCCCAAATGGTTCTGGCCCTTGGGAGCTCCTTAAGGTTGGCCCTAATTCCCTTTGATGTGCTTCCTTTGATGTGTTCTTTAGTATCACAAGGTGTTCCAGGCTCATCATGTATTTTCTCTGTCCCCAACCCTGGAATTAACTAATTTTCTAAGGAGCTCTAGTTCATTTATTGGAGAATAGTATTAGAAACCATGATCTGGCCACTTGTGTTCATTGGTTCTTGGACCAGCAATCTGACATTGAAGCAATGTCATTGCTTCTAGGATCTCTCACTGGACAGAGCTAGGACACATGTATTCACATCCATCCATACCCGTCTGCCTACCTACTTATAAAACCACAAGTTCATATTGATGCCTCTAATTCTAATCTAATACTACAGTATATTTCCTTGCTTGTAACTTCTGTTTCTGGCAGTGAGAACTTTGGCTCTCATTATCCAGAATATTTTTCTTGTTCATTCATTCCTGCTGTGTGTGTGTGTGTGTGTGTGTGTGTGTGTGTGTGTGTGTGTGAGGAGGAGGAGTGTGAATTTCTAAACCACGCGCTTGTAAGGAACAACTTTACTAACTAGAATACAATATTTCTGTGAAGGTTCTTTTTGCCTTTAGCCTTACGTTAAACAGTGAAAAAAAAAAGTTTTATAAAGTGACTTAGTTCTTTTCTTCCCCACCCTTTTTATTGTGGTTCTGTTTTTCATTTGTAACATAGTTGGGTTTCTTTATTTGTGCTCCATTTTAGATTCCCAACCCCCAGACCCCACCTTGCCTCCTGGTCGATTTCAATTATTTATTTCTCTTTTAGGTATTTGAATCATTATGATGGTTCTAAGAGTCAGAGTTACAGAAAAATATATTCAGAAAAGTGTTACCGCCCCATTATCTCCGCTCTTGTTCCCATTCTCTCTTTCTTTCAACCCTGTTCCTACTAACTCCCCGTAGCCTACCCGTCTCATTAGTTTCTTGTATCCTTTCTGTGTTTCTTATGCACAAATGAGCAGATGCTGCACGGTTGTTAATATACTCTTCTTCCCATATGAAGGGTCCATTATAACTTTTGCTGTATAAACTATCTATCATGTATATGCATTATATATAGGTATATATGCACTTTCTTTTCCACTTGATCTGTCATTTACAAAAACATTTAAATCCACTCCATCCCCTTCAGCATTGTGTGATATAAAACCATTTTATTTTTATTTTCACCCAGAGAATTTTGCATATGAAGTGTATGACTTAGAAATATAAAAATAAAGCATCAAAACTCAGGGCAAGACTATTTCTTTGAAGTTTCTTTTCCTAAAACATAACATTCCTGGGTGTGTACATATCCATATTTTTCCTCTGTAGATTTACATCAAAGGTGGTGTAAGTTTTTGGTTGTCATTTTAAATGCCTTTGCTTATAATCGCAAATTTACCTGTCGTTTCTAGCTGGTAGCAGTGTTTGATGAGCAAGACCCGCATCATGGAGGTGATGGCACCAGTGCCAGCTCCACAGGCACCCAGAGTCCGGAGATGTTTGGCAGTGAGCTCGGCACCAACAGTGTTTCAGCCTTCCAGCCTTACCAAGCAACGAGTGAGATCGAGGTCACGCCTTCGGTCCTCCGTGCCAGTGAGTGCATATTTCGTCTTCACTTACGGGGATGCCGACTCTTTTATCCAGCCATGCTCTTGTGAATGGAATTCACTGTCTGTTTATATAAAAAACTGATCAAGTTTAGAACCTGGGTGAGTGTCTTTTGCAAGAGAGGGAGGCAAGATTCTTTCTTTACGTTTTCATAGGTTGGCCTTACTTTACTGTGGACTGGTAGACTTCTAATTGCTCACCAGAGGTAAATCAGGGTAATAGTTAACGTTATACTACCTGCATTTTACTTTCCATATGTTTTGTATGAACGCTAGAACAGTTAGAAATAATCAACATCCTTCCACTGAAGCCAAACACAGTGTGTTGGATTGACCATCAACTTGGTTATAGCAGTTACTTGAACTTTATCTGGAGAGCAGGGGCTGAAGGGACCTCAAGGATTGTTATCTTCAGGGATCTGGAAGAGCTGCTATTAGATACCATCTAAGAAACGAAAATATTGGCCTTAGTGAGTTGATAGTAGGAATCCTAGGATTCCTAGTGCCCAAGTTCCAGGACACTAGCTTGAAGAATTCTGTAGCCATTCCTGCCAAGCTTACAGTAAAGAACTTCTGCTCAACGTTCTATTTAGCATTTGTAACTGTATAATCTTATCATTGAGCAATTGTTAAGACTAAGAAGGCCTATTTCAAGAAATTTATAACTTAAAAATCATTTCTCTTTTAGGCACATCAGTCTAGAAACATTTCAGTTTTTCAAGTGGAAAATTTAGTCTTGTGTGATGTTACTGGTAGTCTGCAGTAGATCTTCACATAGAGATAGGTAATAATATGTAATAATATATAAAATAAGCTATAGAATATAGTTAGATAATTTTTAGAATATATAGTTTATTCTTATAAAATACGTCATTGTCCCCACTTTTCACATTGGTAGCCATCTGTAGCATTTTGGTAATTTGCTTCTAGATGTTCATAAACTATTTCTGCTTCCACTGTCCCTTGAGGATATATATATATATAGAGAGAGAGAGAGAAAGAGAGAGGAGAGAGAGAGAGAGAGAGAGAGAGAGAGAGAGAGAGAGAGAGAGAGAGAGAGAGAGAGAGAGGGAGAGAGAGGATGCCATATAGAGATGTAGAGGATTGAAAGGCACATTGCATGATGAGATATGTACGTGATGCCCAGGGGATCGTGTCTGGTTGCAGACCAATGTTAACTACTTTCTAAAATTGCTTTCTATCACCTGGACAAGAATAATTGTAGTGAGAGCTGGGCACAGTAGAAGATGTTTCCAAGGAAGTGTGGACAGGAACAGCCACTGTAAGGTGTTTTAGCTGGACCTTTCCTTGTATCCAGGAGATGTAGGTTGTTTGTGCACATACATGAACAAATATATTTTAAACTGATTTTGTGGAAGTAACATTTGATTACTACATGGATACAGTACTTAAAAAATCTTATGTAGGATTTACTTTGGGCAGTGTTTTTCAAAAGGTGAAGTGTGTACCATATGAAGTAATATGTAGGGGGTGTGCAGGTCATTTTCTTTTCTTTTATTGTATACTAGCTCATTAAGTCCCTGCCTTAATGAGAGAGAGAGAGAGAGAGAGAGAGAGAATGCCATATAGAGATGTAGAGGATTGAAAGGCACATTGCATGATGAGATATGTACGTGATGCCCAGGGGATCGTGTCTGGTTGCAGACCAATGTTAACTACTTTCTAAAATTGCTTTCTATCACCTGGACAAGAATAATTGTAGTGAGAGCTGGGCACAGTAGAAGATGTTTCCAAGGAAGTGTGGACAGGAACAGCCACTGTAAGGTGTTTTAGCTGGACCTTTCCTTGTATCCAGGAGATGTAGGTTGTTTGTGCACATACATGAACAAATATATTTTAAACTGATTTTGTGGAAGTAACATTTGATTACTACATGGATACAGTACTTAAAAAATCTTATGTAGGATTTACTTTGGGCAGTGTTTTTCAAAAGGTGAAGTGTGTACCATATGAAGTAATATGTAGGGGGTGTGCAGGTCATTTTCTTTTCTTTTATTGTATACTAGCTCATTAAGTCCCTGCCTTAATGATTATCTGCTTGGCACAAGCTTGTGTTTAAGAAATGGATTGCCTAGTTTTGATTTAAAGAAGATTTTAATGAAACAAGAGTACAAGGATTCATAGGTGCCTGATGCTTGGAAAATAGCGTCTTTATGTGAGTAATTACACCTTAATGTATATAATGAAATACAGAGCTTTTTGTTGTTTTACTGTTGTGGTTTTTTTTTTATTCATATGTTTTACAAAGCAAGGTGCACCTTTAATTTAGCTGCACCTTAAAAGTGTGTTGGAGGAAAGGCCAGTCCTGTCTTTAGGTTGAGAAGAATTTGAATGGCTTGCTGCCCATCCATTTATATATTTTTTTAAATTTATTTTTTACTTTTTGGCCACGCTGTGTGGCACGTGGGATCCTAGTTCCCCAACCAGGGCTCGAACCCAGGCCCCCTGCATTGGAAGCGTGGAGCCCTAACCACTGGACCGCCAGGGAAGTCCCCCATTTATATCTTTTGACTTCACTGACTCAACAAGATTTTTAAACCACCACCACCCATATTTGGCTGGCTTTGTGTGTTAAAATTTAAATGCTGTTTTCAACCCCAAACATATCTTTTACCTTGTTTTAATTGAGAAAAGGAAGTTATATTTGAAGCATATGTGTTGTCTTGCAGTCATCAGTGGGAAAATATGCAAATATTCAGAGCAAGAAGCTCTGAATTTTATTTGCTAACGTTATTTAGATTTTATGGCCTTGGCAGGCACTGGGTAAATGCATGTTAAACATCTACTAAATACAAGGTTTGGGGACTATGTGAAAGTTACCCAATACATATGAGTCATTTTCTACAGTATTAATACCATTCATTCGGAAATAAAACAACAGTAGGTCTGTGCTGGCCAGGCCTTGTGCTAGGTGATCAGAGTTCAGAGTTGAGTTAATATGGCCTAGTCCTTGCCATCAAGGAGTTTATGTTCTTCCTCTTTTTCAGTTATGGAAATAAAGAAACCAACAATATGTAGAGATTTGTTCAGTGATGGAATAATCAACTCCAGTTAGGGGCATGGTTAATAAAGGATTTCAGATAAATAAGCCTCAAAATTTATCTTGAAGAAATAAAGTGATAATTTTCCTATGAATGAATTAACTTATCTCCTCCATTCCATAAAAAACTGATGGAAGCTAAGAAAACTGTGGAAGTATTTTCCTATGATGTGAGGAAAAAAAAATTAAAACATTTTGTTTTCCTCCCAAAGTTCATTTTTCCCTTCTGATTAAGAAAAATAATTTAAAACATTTGGGCCTCCAGACGTGCTGTGGGTCCTGGGCATTGGACCTTCTCTGCCTTAGGACTGTCCACACTGGAGAAATGCAGCAGTTTTCAGGCCAATAATGCCATTTTAGGGAGTGGTGCATAAGGAATATGCTGATTTGACATCAAACCCTTTGAACTGTTCTGGCATTTCTTGGAAGGTCTCTGCATCCTTCGGGCATAGATAAGTATACTTCAATTTAAAGATAAGCAGATATGGATAACCTGAATAAATGTTCTTTTTTTTTTCCCCCCAACCAGACTTTTGATAAGTTTGGGAGTATAGTCTACTTTATGCTTTTTTTTTGCGGTACGCGGGCCTCTCACTGCTGTGGCCTCTCCCGTTGCGGAGCACAGGCTCCGGACGCGCAGGCTCAGCGGCCATGGCTCACGGGCCCAGCCGCTGCGCGGCATGTGGGATCTTCCCGGACCGGGGCACGAACCCGCGTCCCCTGCATCGGCAGGCGGACCCTCAACCACTGCGCCACCAGGGAAGCTCTACTTTATGCTTTTAACATGAGCTTGCTGTGCAGATACTCCTTTCTAGGATGGTGGTTTAGCATATTCATGGTTCAGAAAGAGGCAAAGCCACATCACGCAAGGTCAGCAGTCTCACTCAGCTTCAGTTCGTTCTTCTCCAGGTACCTGGCCCAGGACTGTGAAGAGTAAATGAGATGTTTGAACTTCTGATAGTGCCTGACACACGACAAGCACTAGGGTAACAGGAGATTATAGACAGATGATGGTGATAATGATGTCTCTTGAGTGCAAACCCAGTAGTTATGGATGTTCTAAAGGCGTGAGGAGTTACAGAACCCAAGTAAATAGGACATGTCTTCCTGGATAGGAAACATTGCCTTTCTTAGGTAGGTGGGGTGGAGTGCAGGGTCAAAGTGGAACCGTGTTCTCTTAACCTGACGGTTCTGTGATAGATGTTTAACTGTATTTTTATTGTTCACAAATCCAGTTTTAGAGAGACCTACTGTGCTCAGGAGCACAATTTCCGGAGCAGATCATAGAGACCAAGTCTAGCATTTTTTTTCCCCACTTATGATTTTTTTCTTTTTTAATTCTCAAAGGCTTTTTATAGAGATCAAACATTCTGGGGGTAGCCTGGCTTTAGAATGATGGCAGGATTTCTTTTCATCCCAGAATACTGATTTAATATTTCCTTTGGAAGAGCCAGACTGAAGATTCGAGATTCCTTGGCAGTGGCATATGCCCTAGTGATGGAAGAAGTCCTAGAAATAGAATTGCTTTAGAAATTTTGAGAAACAAAATATCCGCTTAGATTGTCTTTTAACATTTTAACCTTTCTGAACTATGTTAATTTTATAGTTAATTTTTATCCATGTCTGGCAAAATGTTGCTGAAAATGGTGCTCTTTAACGAATTGGTAAGATTTTACTAGCTCCCTAACTTTGAAAACTTACAGAGACATCAAGAACTGCTGTACAAGGCTTGTGTCATAAAGTTAGGTGCCCCCGACCCCACCACCTCTTTCTTGAGCTCTAAATTTTTTTTCTTACTCAAGAATATACGGATTGGTTTTGTCTTGCTACGAGATCCAAGATCTTTGGTTTAGAGACCTATTCTCTTAACATTACCTGGTATTAGAATACTATTTTCCGGATTTTATTTGAACATATACTGAAAATAGAAATAATATTCCTATTGTATTTTCTTTTAACTTGTGAAGTGGAGCATGGCATACAAATGGCATTCTCAGTATTTCAAATAATTACCTTCTTACTGTGCAAGTTCTATTCAGCATAGAAAACCCATCCAGTTTTGTTGTAGATGCAATCTGATTATTACATGTTGACAAGGTCATATATCTATTAATTGGATTGGAGATGGGATACAAAATTGCTGTAATTATTGTAATTTTCTAGCTAATTGCAGGGTTGGTGGTGAATATTTTACTTCTGCAAAATGAAAAACAGTATTCCATCAGAAGTTGTTTTATGGGGTTTCAGACATTCTGTTTCATATCTTTGGTGCTTTTTGCCCACAGAGTATCTCTTTTGTATCTTTTTTGTGTATCGATCCGCCTCTGAATGTCAGAGCGCTCATTGGCAGGGATCAGTGGAAGCAGCAAAGACAGAGAGCCTGGAGTACTCTCAGCTACCTCTTTGTTCTGGTTGCCACAGTACCTCTATTGTTTATTTATAAATTGGAGTACCCTCCCTTCAGACCTACAATCAAGGTTGGATGGGTCAGATCCCATTGGCAGAGGACTCCTCTCATCTGATCTGCTCTTTTGCCACCTGTGCACTCAGAAATACTCCATGAAATGAGCGTTCTCCACTATATTCAGACTGTTTATGTGTTCTTTTTTGGCATGAATAATTAAGTGAATTATTGGTCAGCCCACTTCACATTGTAATACAGGGCTTATGTTGCATGTTCTCTGTCTTTTGTATTGTTTGCTTTATTTAAGCTAAGCCAGCTTCTAAGAGCTGGAAGCCGAATTGACATTTTAAAAATAATGGTGTGTATACAAGGTGAGTGTGTTTGGAGGGTTGCAGGTGGGGGGGCCGGGCTACTGAGGGGGGTGTTGGAAGCTTGCTGCCGAGGATGGTGCGAGCAGACTGATGTTTATTCCCTGCTGGAGTATGAACTGGAGGCGCAGGTGACAATCGCCAGGCCTAATGAGCAATTTGGCAGATAAGACGGGCTGTCAGGCGACAGCAGTTCAGCAGCAGGCACACTGTCTGCGGACCAAGATGCTTGTTCCAGAGATGGCATTTCAATACCATCAAGAAAGCCTTCTTTTTTGTTGATATCTGGTGTCGCAGAGATGTGTGTTTCTTCATCCTTCAATTTTCCAGTGAAGTAAACAACAATCAACATATGGTGATTTTAGTTTCAAAATTATTTTTAAACTTGCCTTTTCATGTGGTCATCCATTAAGAAAAATGGGGGGGGGACGACAAGATATATTTTCCCCACACCAGAACACAAGAAGTGTTAGGTTTTAAAATGCTAATAAAATGTAAGCGATCAGTTGCTTCGTTGGGCTGAAACATTTCATCTGTGGTCTTTACATTGGAACTTAACACTCCACGAGGTAACAGTGTAGTCTTTTCATCATACTGTGTCGTCTTTTCATCATACTGTGTCATTTATATCTGCTTCCTTTACCCAGGAATCCTTTCCTTCCACAGAGCACACGAAAATCTAGACATGTGCATGGATTCTCCCCACAGAGGCTATGAGTATACTGTATTGCATAAGGGACGCTGGGGACAGGTTTCCACATCTTTGTAGGATGGAGCAGTCCCTCAGGAAACCTCCAGGTCCATCTCCCCTATTTACCATCAGGAAACAGGCTCAGTGGAGTGAACTAACACAGTCTGTGCTTATGGCATAACCATAGCACACCTCTTCATATTCAAGACAAGTAGAGTTATTGCTGAAAATGTATGGGCACTTACTGTATGTCAAGGTCCCGTTGTGGCATTTCCAGACACCAGACTTGAAGTCAGAACATCTTTGCACTTCCCGTCTGACACCAGTATTTCCGAGTTATCTTTCAGCAGAGTAATCATTTGCTTCCTACATTGTTTAATTACATCTTTGTGAAGTACTTAATTTAAAAAAATCTCCACACAGATGTATACAGTATTTTACACTTAATAATGGTGACTGTTGGGCCACTGGGAGGAGGAGTATATTTTAGAAACTCTCTGCCCCATGTAATCAGATGGACTTTGGCCTGTAGTTAGCGGGTGGCTTCCTGTAGTGTTCACGGCACCACCTGTGCGAGATCTCCACACCCCAGACCTGATGGAACCGGACCCCTTGTGCACAAAGTCTCTGTATCTGTCACAACTGCTGAAATCTAGGGAAGAATAGTTTTACAGATTCCGTCCCCACCCCACTAAGATTTCTCCACTGTCCAATCACTTCTGTATTTCTCACTTCTTTTTGTCCTTGGCTAGTATATTTTACTTGACCCTGAGGCCTTGCCTTGTAGCCTTGCCTTTGTATGGGGATATATCTTATGTGTCCGATTTTTTTTTCTGTTTATCAGGTGCAGAAACGGTTACTGACACTTGAAAATTTGTAAAAGTGGTATAGCTATGAATATATTAAGAAAGTACAATTTAAATCGAAGCAAGAAAGCCCATTTTCAAATGGCAATAAGAAGTGCATTACATAGAGAAAATAATTGTATGAAAATGTTTGAGCAGACACGATTAGATTGTAAACAAGCTTTCTTTTTCATTTTCATTCTACATTCTAACCAGGTATCTAGGTTCTTTTTTCTATTAGCACATGTCACAGAGAGACCCACATGTGGATTATTTTGTCGTCATGAAATCCTGGCAGATAACATCTTCTCTTTTCTTCTTGCTGCTCTTGATACAGATCCCTTGTATAGATCTTCTTGAAACTGTGTTTGCTTATTTATTCTTTCATTGCTTTTAATGTCAGAAATGGCTTTGCGTTCCTCGTTCTGTTTGCTCCTGTCTCCAGCTAGAGACCGGCTTCATCCCTCAGAATCGTTGTGTGAGTCCCAAATGGGAAGGGACCGAGAGGCAGCCCTGCAGGGACACAGAGTGCTTGGTAAATGCGCCCCTGAGGTTTTCACCCCCTCTGCCTTTTCCCTGAAATGGACAGCTGGTGGTCCCTGTGATGGCCACGTTTTGAAGAAAAACCACCTTACAACTAAATCAGTGTATCGATTCATTATAGTATTTTGTATTTACAAATTTCATTTATATTGATGTATAAATTAACAATTTATTAATTATTATTTATCAATCCATCGCCTACATTTCAGCAAATTGGTTTTCTCCTTAGTAAAGAGCCTGGGCACTGCAGCATGTGCGCATAGCGGCATGAGATCGTGTGCTCCAGGACACACGTGAGAGAGGACAGCGCCTTCCCACAAAGAGATCTCTATCCAGCACTTTCTGTGGCTTAGATTTGATGCTTCCTTTACATATTCCCCTCCAGTTGGCATTTGACAGAACTTAAATAAATCTAGAATTTTTATAACTGCAAAAAAGGGGACTGTGCTTCCGTTACCTCACCTCCTGTTTCTCTCTCTTGGTCTGAAACATGGTCCAGACCATGGACCTGGCTTATTCTCAGGTACTGTCACACTGCCTGTTCCTTGGTGGAATGCCTTTCCATTTGTATTCTCTCTAAAAGTTGTAGAAAGTTTTCTATCCCTACATTTTTCTACATTACCCTCCATTTTCTATCTGTTCTGGGGATTAAGCAACCACTATGCGTTATTTTTTCAACTCTTTCTTACAGGGTTGAGAGTAAATACAGCAATTACAGCAGCTCGTTGCCTGGGCTGCAGTTGTGTTTTGACCGTATTATACAAGCATCATTTTCTTGTCTTTATAGTGGTACCCTAGTAATAAGTCTTTGTATGTACATATACACATATCTATGGCTGATATTTAGTGAGGTTATCTCTGGAAGGAGTATAGGAGTAGCATGTACCTTCAGGAAAATAAATCATTTTGTAGAGATGATTCCCATGTTTAAAGATGGAAAATTACAACCGGAACCGTCTAGGACCAATCATAATATGCAAAGAGCAGGAGCCAAAGGGCATTTCAGACTACTACTTTACTCAGCCCATCATCACATTTAATTAAAATGTCAGTTTGTGCCATGGCTGATCCACTGGTTAATTTGTTATTTAGATCAGCTTGAGAAGTGTTTATTTTAAATATAGAATTTGTGTTAATGCATTGGAAAAGAATATTCTCTTGCTTGGCAGAGTTGTTGCAGCCTAAAGATTTATGACTTAGAACAACAAAAACCAGCTGGTGATCAGTTTGCATAAGTAGTATGCGGGTATCTACTAATGCTGGATAATAACCGTTCTATGTAATCAGAGTAAGGGGATTGGGAATATGGGAGGCAGAAGCAAGGTCAGTGATGAGTCACAGGGGCTTCCCTGGGGGTCCAGTGGTTAACACTCTGCTCCTGCACTGCAGGGGGCACAGGTTCGATTCCCCGCTCTGGGAACTAAGATCCCGCATGCCACGGCGGTGCAGCCAAATAAAGAAAAAAAAATAAAGAAGAAAAGATGAGTCACCCATCATAGAGCAGAACTGCACTGAATCCTGAGAATGGGTCTGTGATCCACGGTCAAGGCTTGGGGATCATGTGTCCACTCTGAGGGGGCTGGGAGAGCCAGGTGGGCAGGGGTCTGTCTGGGCTTGCCCTTGCTGCTTCATCCAGAAAGCTTCCCAGTCTGCCTTCCTCATTTCTCTCCCTCATCGAAGACATGGCACCTCTTTTCTTCAAAATTGGGAAATTAGTTTGATCAGAGTTAATACATAAATTTTGAAGAGCAGGGTGTTTATAATTTTCTGTGTGTGTATATGTATCAGTTTTCTATTCCCGCCATAACAAGTTACCACAAACTTAGTGCCTTAAAACAATACAGATTAATTTTAGTACCATAAGTCAAGAGTCTCATGTGGATCTCAATGAGCTGAAGGCCAAGGGTTGGCAGGGCTGTGTTTCTTTTGGAGGCTCCAAGGGAGAATCCCAAAGAAAGGAGAATCCATTTCGTTGCCTTTTCCAGCTTCTGGAGGCCACCTGTGTTCCTTGCTTGTGGCCCTTTCTCCATCTTCACCATCGGCAACCTTGTATCCCTTTGACCATTCTTCTGCAGTCACGCCTCCCTCCCTTTCCTTCTCCCCTTCTCTCCCATTTTTAAGGACTCATGTGATTACGGTGAGCCCCCCTGGAAATCGAGGATCATCTCCTCACCTCAGTCTTTGCCTTCATTCCACATGTACAGGCCCTTTTGCATGTCAGGTAACATGGCAGGTTCTAGGGATTAGGATGTGAACCAATCTTTGGGGGCCATTATTCTACCTACACAATATACAGTTGATATATAATATTAATAATGTGAGGTAGTGTGAAAAAAATACCACTTCCATTGCTCTTTGTTTGGGACATTATCTTTCCTCATCACGTGACTCTGCATACGACAATCAGAGTCTGACCCAACAACATTTATGTGATGATCATTTTGATGTAAGTACCTTGGAAAGGAAAGTAATGAACATTGGGACAAACCATCTCATTAGAAGTATTTCTCTGAGACCATTTCTAATTTAGGTGAGCCAGATAGAGCAATATTTATAAAAACATCACTAGCCATTATTATATAATTCTGTTTGCTTGACTTTCATGTAATAATTTGTCTGCTCTTTATCTCTTTTGCGTATTGAAAAAGAATTTTCAGAGTATTGACTTTTATACTTTAAGGGAGAAATTTTGATTAGAAAAATTATGTGCAATTTGTGAATACTGAAAACATTGGGCAGTTTCCTTATCTCACAGGTACTCTCTCTCCTTGCTCAAGCTCTCCTTCTTACCTTCCTCATGACTTATTGTATGTGTTTTTTTAAGCTTTAAAAAAACACCTGTTGGGCTTCCCTGGTGGCGCAGTGGTTGCGCGTCCGCCTGCCGATGCAGGGGAACCGGGTTCGCGCCCCGGTCTGGGAGGATCCCACATGCCGCGGAGCTGCTGGGCCCGTGAGCCATGGCCGCGGAGCCTGCGCTCCGCAACGGGAGAGGCCGCAGCAGAGGGAGCCCCGCATACCACAAAAAAAAAAACAAAACACACCCGCAACGTTTTTGCAGATGTTTACTTTAGTTATGTTCTAGGCCTTCCCATAAAGTATCTGAACAATGACTTTTAGGATGATTACATACATTGATGGAGCTTGTGAGTATTAGATGTAATTTTTATTCTTGAACCTCCATCAGTTCGCATTCTTGAGCTCTTTTAGAAGTTTCTAATAATTCTGTTTTGAATGGCGTTAAAGTGACTGAAGACTAGTTCTGATGAGCCTTCGTGAACACATTCATCTGAAGACCTTTTTTTTTGGTATTACTTCACCTTGTTTCCTTCTTTTGCCTGTAAAGAAGTGCATTGTTGGGCGTCTACCACTCTTTTAAAGAATTAAAAGTTTTCTAAGACAGCACTCTTTCCTCTTTCTGGGTTTCCTTATATGCTGCTTTATTTTGTAGCTGCTTTATGTACCTCTCTGGCAGTTCAGTTTCTGAATAATGGAATGTGATAAAAGACTGTTCATATCTGTGAACATAAAATTGCAACAGATCCAAGTTCAAATGTGTACTTGATCTTTAAATTTTATTTACCAGGGTGCTAACATTCCTTTAATAGGATTTTTCTTTTACACTGAAGAAATGTTTTATAATATTTTCCACTGAACACAATTTTATATATATTTCAATTTTCGTACATTCTGCAAGATTGTAAATTTAAAAGGCAACCTCTCAAACAACCTTCTACATCTATATCCTCAACTGGATATGCTTGATTCGGGGCCAATGCAATATTCTTATTAGTGAAGAAAATTGAGACCCTTAATTAGAAAAAATATCTCCTGAAACCACATCTAAAATGACTGCTCTCTGCTCGATGATTACGTCATCCATCTTCATTCACTTCCTTTATTATCAAGACATACTGAATCGCTGCATTTTTGTTAAGGTCTTAATGTAAGACTTAATTGTGTCAGAGGAGAAGTTTGGTTTAGCTATCAATGGTGTCGTAGTTGTGGTTATTATCCGTTACCAACTTTAAAGACAGAGTATATACTTAGAGGGAAAAAAAAAACCATTTTTGAACTATAAATAAATTGAGTAACTACTGCTGGCACAGTTTTATTCTCTGGAACTTGGCTGTTGTAGACCTTGATTCCTGTTTACTTATTTACAATGAACGATGCTTCACCATCATGGTAACACAAATGCTGATGCATGCAATCTACTTTCTTATGCAAGAGTCAGGACTGTCATGATAGTGGGTGTACTAAACATGCCTGGAAAATGTGTGCGTGCGTGCGTGTGTGTGTATGTGTGATTTGCAGTGATTCCTTGCCTTTATTTTTGTATATTTCATAAGTATTGTCCTTTTTTACTGACTGAAAACTGAGTTTTGATATGAGCTTTTTAACTTAAAATTTCCATAGCAATACTAAAGATTATGACATGACGTGAAGGTATTGCTCATAAAACTAATGGGGCAGTTTTTTTCTGTATGATGAATATATTACGTTTCTAAATAAACGAAATGTTTCGTTTTCTAGATTTTTTTCTTCATTTACTTTCATAAACTCTGTCCTTGAAATAAGTACACATCACACACATGCCACACACCCAGATGGCTTTTTAAGGAAGTTATTAATCAGATGAAGCTAATAAATAGTGAAGACTCTCTACCTGCATCTGACTCCTTTTTCTAATTTGCTTTCAGTTCCTGTGGGTTCCAAGCTTCAAGTTTTTATGCTACTCATATTTGAAAATTTTGGGTTTTTTTCTGTCAGCTCATCTGCTAATCTTATAGGTAACTATTATATTTTTGAGCATTTTCTCACAATAAATGTTAAGACATCAAAATAATATAAGAATATTTTTCACATTTCTCTACCGTTACTTATTGTCTATCACTCCATTGCTCCTTGAAAAGATTTACTAGGTATTTGGTGGGAAAATGCAGCTGCTTTATATCTGTACCTTGATTATCATCAAATATGCTTCATCCTTCTGAAAAATGGAAGAAATCAAACTACAGTAGTACTTGTCACTTAACCTTTTAAAAGTCAAGGCACATCTAAGTAAATGGGTTCAGGGTCACATCTAGACCCACTAATCATGTTGTTAAATTTCATGTTGCATCTTAGACCTTTAATCTGTGAGAAACAGCACTTTAGGAGGCTTGACTTAGCAAATCTTTTTGGTGAAACTGAGCCTCTTCTGCATAAATGTTGTATTGATATAAAGTCAGCACAGCCTGTTCGGAGGAGATTCATTCAACTGTAGCACAGAAGATATTAGAGAAACCATCATGATGAATATGCAACTTTACACACCTTTCCTTTTTAAAAAATTTAACCCTGATTGGGGAAAAAGACTATTATTCAGTATCATTACATTGCATATTTTCACTTGTCTTTATAATTTTCTCCTTTGCAAGGTCACTTGTCTTCTGTTCAATTTTTTAATCGTAGAAAATTTCAAGCATATACAAGATTAAAGAGAATAGTGTAAAGAAATGCCATGCCCAACTATCAGTTCTAACAGTTATCAATTTATGACCAACCTTGTTTCATCTATACTTCCCCAAATGGGACTATTTCAAAGTAAATTCCAGATCTTATATCATTTCTTCTGAAAACATTTCAGTACTGTATATATTTCTAAAAAGTAAAACTTTAAATATATAACCCCATACAATACTTTCTTAATGCTGTGTAATGTAATATTATTATTAAAATTACTCTGTTTTGTAAATGTGGTTTCATATTTGGCTTCCTTAAATCAGCATCCAAAGAAAATCTACACACTGCATTTGATTGATTTGTTTTCTTTTAGTCTATAAGTTCCTCTTTCTGTGTGTGTGTCTGCATGTGTCTATATATGGGTATGAATATATGTATGTATACACACACACACACATATACACATTGCAATTTACTCATTGAAATTGGACTGATTTTCTGGTGGTTTTCCTCTGTCTGGAGCTGAATCCATCCCTGTGGCATCTACTATGTTCTTACATACCCTGTGTTTCTTATAAACTGGTAGTTATTAGATGTAGAGTCTTGATTTGATTCTGGTCTGAGTCTTTGACAACTGTTTCTCTAGGTGGTATTGTACAGTTCACTCAAGAGACAAATAAAGTCTGGTTGTTTCTCATTGTGTGATATTAGCAGCATTGGTGATTATTGCCTAGATCCATTATTATTTTTTTTAATGCTTGCAGCATGTTGATATTCCAGTTCTTTCGTTTATTGGCCACGTAATTTCTCTAAAGATAATTTTTTTTTTTGTCAACTAGTTTGTTACCCTGAGATATCCTTTGTATAGGAAGAACAGACCACATGCCCAATTCTGTCTTTTTATCAGTTTTCATAATAATGAGTTTGTTTTCTTGGCTAGCATCTCCTGGTTTCGCTTTTCCTTTTCCCCTCTTTAAAAAAGTCAGTAAGAACTCATAAGCATTAGTATAGTTGTTATTTCAGTCTATTGCATTATTGTTCTTATTGCTCAGATCATCCATGTTCGTGGCAGTGGGACCTCTCTACCCTGGCTCCTGAGTGTTCTTGATAACAGCATCCTTGCTTTCTGCCGTGAAATGTGTTCCATGCTCATCTTATATATTTTCTGCCCACATCTGGAATCAGTCGCTTCCCAAAGCAGTCTCGTCCTGTTAATGGGAAGAGGTATTCAGAGACTGCTATTTGGGTACATTGATTTCATTTTGTTAAGCCTAAAAGTAAGTTAAAATTAAGAGCATCCTGGTCGGGCTTCCCTGGTGGTGTAGTGGTTAAGAATCCACCTGCCAATGCAGGGGACACGGGTTCGAGCCCTGGTCTGGGAGGATCCCACATGCCGCGGAGTAACTAAGCCCGTGCACCACAACTACTGAAGCCACGTGCCACAACTACCGAAGCCCGCGCACCTAGAGCCCGTGCTTCACAACAAGGAAGGCACCACAGTGAGAAACCTGCGCACCACAAGGAAGAGTAGCCCCCGCTCGCCGCAACTAGAGAAAGCCCGCGCACGGCAACGAAGACCCAACACAGCCAAAAATAAATAAATTAAAATTAAAAAAAGAGCATCCTGATGTAATTTCAATTTTCAAAGTGATGCCTGAAAGTGTAGTGAATCTACTCTTGATTATTTGAGAGGTGAATCTTTCTAATCAGCATGGGTTCTTCCTGTCAATTCCAAGTTCCTTAATTTGAATTCTGATGAAGTTTTTAGGCAACTATAAGACTAGTGTTGGGAGTTCCCTGGCGGCCCAGTGGTTGGGACTCGGCACTGTCGCTGCTGGGGCTCGAGTTCAATCCCTGGTCAGGGAACTGAGATCCTGTAAGCCGCGTGGTGCAGCTACACCGCCCCCCCCAACACACACACACTAGTGTTTCCGTGGGCAGTATGACTGAGTGTGATGAGGTCATCCTGGGCAGATGTCAGAAGCACTGATGGACATTCTGCTTGGCTGTCAGTAGATGCCAGAATACGAGCTGCCAGCATGCAGGTATTGGTAGGAATCCCTCAAAGGAATCCAGGGCGTTTTTACAATGGCTTGCAGCCAGTGGTTTCGGGCTTTGTTGTTGTTCAGTTAGTGAAGAAGAACTGGCATCTCAGTTAGTGAGCTTAGCATTTATATGTGCCCCTAGTGAAACTGAGTGGCCAGAGCACTGTCTCTAGTGGACACCATGGGGGCATTTGGTCATGGCCGGAGCTGCCGGGGTCTTTAAGGATCTGTGCGAACTGGCTGTCCCTAGTGGCGTTGGCCCCAGCTCCTAAAGCCTCACCAAGCCTTGTGACTTCCTGAGCCGCACTTCACCTTCCAAGGCTTGGTGTCGGTGGCGGTCTGTGCAGCTGGGTCGTGATCAGGGACGTGGGGACACAGAATACTGAAGCTTTGCATACATCTGTACTGTCTTGTAGTTTAGAATTTACCATTTCTTGTATATATAATTTTTTAATCTGATGGAGGCATTTTTATTTTTATTTTTATTTATTTATTTATTTATTTTTTTTTTTGCGGTACGCGGGCCTCTCACTGTTGTGGCCTCTCCCGTTGCGGAGCGCAGGCTCCGGACGCGCAGGCTCAGCGGCCATGGCTCACGGGCCTACCCGCTCCGCGGCATGTGGGATCCTCCCGGACCGGGGCACGAACCCGCGTCCCCTGCGTCGGCAGGCGGACTCTCAACCACTGCGCCACCAGGGAAGCCCTATTTTTATTTTTTTAACATCTTTATTGGAGGCTTGTATGTGTTTAATAATGCTTCTGTTAGTTGAGCATGCGTTTCAATGATAAATAAATAAAAAACGATACTGCGGCTGAAGAAGGTTTTTGCTATTACTGCTCTGTTATCAGGAAAGTAAAGCTCCCGGGCCTGTCTCTGGCCCGTCTCTCTGCGTCCTCTCTTGGGCAGCCCTGGAGTCCGTTCTGCTCATAGCAGGAGTGATTGTTGAGAAACCCACATCTCTTCCCTCTACCCCAATGCTTCAAAACTTTCCGTAGCTTCCCAATATTTTTTAATACAGTTAATATTGGTAAGTTTTGGTAAGGTTTGCAGGAACTCTCTTGCTTCTGTCTTTTCTACCCTGTACTCAGCTCCCTTGCTTGAGTTTCTTGGGTGGGTCTCAGGCTCCAAGCACCCTGTTTCCCTCTGAGTGTGGTAAAGCTGCTTCTCTGTCCTCATTGCCCACCTGCCTCACCTCAACTTATCCCTCAGGGCACTGCTCAAGTGACAGTCTCTCTGGTGGGTCTTTCCTGACTGCACAGCCTTGCCGTGTGGTCCTGAAGTGCCTTGTGCTTTTGGTGACTCCAGGGGAATAGAGGATTTGTCTCCACATCCAGCGGTGTGCTGGTAACTGTTTAACAGCTGAATCTCTGAAACCAAAAGAGACCTGGCTTGTAGCATTTGCCCATTTCCATGGTTTCTCACTGTGGCCAATTTCAAGTTCCCAATATCGTGTCACTGAACACAGAACTGGAGAGAAATGCACCATTATAGTGTTTCCACCACATGGATGCAATTGATGCATCACGAGTATATGTAACAACAGCACGTAGTAAAGGAGTTGGGAAGGGCTGTGTTTTGAGTATTGTCTTTGTTTTTAATATAATCTATTTAATTATACGTTTATATAATTTAAATTTTAATAATGGTTCTGTTTAACGACCAACTCTCAAAAATTTCTGACAACTTCAGCTTTTCTCGTAAGATGTTTGAGCCAGCTCTGGAGCTCACCTTTGTGAAGCACAAACAAGTCACATGTTTTGAATTGATTAAAAACAGTGGAATAAGGCAAGTTTGGTAGGTATTTACTGCAGGCAATTGCAATTGTGAGGGGCCTGGAGCAATTCTGGGACAAGTCAGTGGAGGAGGAAGAGAGAATGTTACAGGTAAATCAATCTATAGATTAGCAACATTTAGACACTGGCTGGATTGGGGAAAGGAGGGAAAGAGAATGGTCATATTTGACCATGTTTGTACTAAAAAATGTATATAGCCTCCCTCCCCCGTAGCGGGAGGATATGATCTTTCATATCATAGCTATGCCTGTAGTTGTGTGAAATGGTGAAAATGAACCTGAGCTATGACTGTCTATCTTTGCAAAGCCTTTGTGATGATTACCCTTTCCAGGATGTGCAGTAGCATAGCCTGCAATGCCCACCTAGTGGTACACAGCAGCCCATTCAAGTTTTAGCCTGATGAGAAGTAAAGGTAGGGTTCTTGTCCTGCTTGCTCTTTTCTAGTGACTTAGCTGTCATAGAAACATAGTTGATTTTTATTTTTGATATTTTAATTCAGTAAATGTGTTTTGACATGGAGCCAGCTCTCTGATAGCCAGTTTATTCTTAATGAATCTTAAGATTAATTTGTAAAGATACTGCATACTATTTCTTTTCAATAGGAATTTCTCTTTTCTCTTTTTAGAAATGCAAGCACAAAAAGATTGTGGTTTGTCAAATCATTGTTTAATCCCTTGTAAAGATCCTACACTTAGGTCATTATCATCTTTACCCATAATTTGCTTTAGAGCATATGAGATTTTTTGAAATTTGAGGTTTCAAAGGTTTGATGTTACTTTTTTTTTTTCTTCATAAAGGAAGACCAGTGTTCTGTCCCAGGCCTCTTGTGAAATGTGTGATGTATAATCGGAATACTGTTGCTTGGAATAAATAAATGCCAATTAACTAATTTCTTCAGCATATACTTTTGAGCATATTAAGTTCTAGACATGTTAGAATGGATCGGTTGTATATATCCTGTTAATTTTGATACTTTAAAGCTTACCATCCTTTGTATAAATATATTGTTGATACTGTATAGACCCAATAATGTTAGATAAGCGCTCTGATTATCTAGTAGACATGGATTTATGTTGGTCTCTAAAATAACAATAAAAACAATAATTAGAAAATAAAAATAGAGAATTGTGAAAAAGGAAAATGTAAGTTGAAAACTAAGACAAAGGGAAAGAAAATTTTATCTCTCTGTAATGTATGTCTGTACCATCTGTCACATGGTATACATTTAAGGCCACAACACTTTGGGCTTGCTCCCTGGCAGCTCTTGTGAGAAGGGACGCAAGATCAATCTTTTAACATTTCCTTCCTTTTCAAACTTCCTGACCAAATACAGGCTTTGTCAGCCTCCTCACAGACGTGCACATAGTTTCAGTCCGTCTACCTATGAGGTTCTTT
The DNA here is from genome assembly GCF_002837175.3 of Physeter macrocephalus. Lineage (NCBI taxonomy): Eukaryota > Metazoa > Chordata > Mammalia > Artiodactyla > Physeteridae > Physeter > Physeter macrocephalus. The sequence continues at coordinate 23,253,531 of NC_041224.1, read as the reverse complement.
TAGCATTTACTCTTTTCATTTTTCTTTTAATGGCCATATTGTTTAAATTTTCTTTCAGTGGATCTTACACATACCATGTATGAAGGAGCTTATTTCTGTGGAGGTGTATTGATACCCAGTGTTCTGAAGAGTGAACAGGAAAATAATCTAGAGAGTAAGATGAAAAGCCAAAAGAAAAGCAAATGTAAGTGAATGGAGGCAATTCCAGAGGAGCATGATGGCATTAAACGGGATCTAATGAAGTTCAAGGGCTCTGGGGAATGGATTATAATGTATTAATCTGGCTTTGTTGGATAGACAAGATAGAAAAAGAAAAAACAGTGAACATATTCTTGTTTGGAAGCCCCATTTTGCTATTCATTCCCTTAATTTACCAATCACTGAAAGGTGAATTATCAGAAAAACACTTCAGTGACATTTGCCTGCGGCTACTAAATTGGTAGTTTTGCCTGAATTACTTGATCAATTCAACCTGAGTTCCAATTGACTAAACGTTTGGCTGGAAAGACTCTTTTGGTGAAAGTATAGACTATTTCACAAGCTTGTAGTGGCACATTGTGTGAAAATATAAATTATGAGCATCCAACACATTTCTGTTAATCCACGTAAATGTTCCTGACTTAGACATGAGAGCAAATGCCATCATGGTTACAAAAGCTGATGTAAAATGTAGACGTTTTAATACCCGTGAAGTGGGACATTTATAATATTATTTTCTAAAGGTTAACTGTCAACGTTTAGAGCCTATGAAGAAAAAGTTTTAAAATGGCTTAGAATATAGTATTTGTTTTGTTTCAATGTTTTTAGACAAAAGAGCCCTTCTATACTTTATTTCTAAAAATCAGAAGCTGTTAGAGCCAGAAAGGTTTTTGAGTTTGAATCCAAGCCCTTCTTGTTATAGATGAGGAAAAAGAAGCCTGGTGAGAATATGGACAACCTAGTGCTATTTTAATCTGTGTTGTGAAGTGTGTGGTTTACTTTTGAAGTAAGACCGAAGCATGTATGAGCATGTCTTTGTAACAGAGGATGCCCAGATGCACCCTGTATCCTGTGCTACCCTGTCATCCCGGTGACTCTCTTCTTTTGTACGTTGAATCAGCAGATAATCACATTTGTGGAGAAAAAGTAAGGAGGCATATTAAAAATCTATACTAATGATCACAATTGTGGAGAAAAAGTAAGGAGGCATATTAAAAATCTATACTAATGTAGATAAATTTTGTAAAATCAAACAAGATTGATTACCATCCCTACTTAATTCAGAGCAAAGGAAAGGAGACTAATTTTTCTATTTTTCCACACCTCGTTTGCCATAATGAAAATGGCATTCTGCTTTGAATCATTTTCAGTGAAATGATTTTCAATATTGTTGTCTTTGTGGCATTTTGACAATTAAAATGTATTTCTCAAGCCCACTGGAAATGCTTCAATGCTTTTCCTTCTTTTCATTTTTTCCACTGGTCGTATCTGTGCTTGTTGCCTAGGAAACTACTGTTGGGTTGAATTCTCTTTGCTTGCTTGTCAGGCTGTCAGAGTTATGGGTAAAGTTCGTGGCTTTATAGTTGTAAAAGTGCTTCTTAAATATTAGAAATGTTTTATCTATATTAAAGTGCTTTATCTTCTCAATTAAAAAGCAGCCAAGGAGTTGTTTGGTTTTCTTAAAATAATATTCGCTCCCCCCCCCGATTATTATTGGAATTTTCTATGTTGTATACAGATTTGCAGTAGAATTTGAATTGCCACAGTGGGTTCATTCCAAATATAGCACTTTAATAAAAAATTTCTTCTGTAAATATTTGTTTTGTTTCTTTGGGGAGTCATGGACATGTATTATGATTCCCAAAATGTGCAAATGCACACATGAAAATATTACATAGAAGAGTCCAATGAGATCTTAGAAAATGTAGGTTATTTGCCCTATATCAAATAAGTTGAAAAATTGTTCTCTCTATATAATGTTTTTGAATTAAAGTTAAAAAGAAGCAGGACTTTGTGTTGTTGAAATTATTAATGACAAATCATTCAGTCAGAATTGATTTCTCCAAAACACCTTGCCTCTGTTAAGCATGATATTTGTTTCAGGGAAAGCGTAGCTTCCAGATCAGATTCTGAGCTCCTTGAAAGGATGGGGATTTTCAGATTTCTGTCTTTAAACCAGTCCTCTCTTAAGGACTATGTTTTTTATTTACAGGGAAATAAATATAGGAAGGCCAGTGAGGACTTTCTGATAGTTATAAAAGCTTCTGTGCATCCTATTTTGGAGGAAGTTTATTTCTGGCATATTTCATTGCATTTGCTGTTTAAAAAGAAAAAGAAGAAAACATTTAAACATTCTTTATTTGAACTATTTTTTTTTGCACTTTTTAATACAAAATTAATTCCAAATAATTTTTAAATTCATTTCACATCAAAAAAAGTGGCTGATAGATAAAAGGAGTTTAAAAATACATTTTTTAAGAACATATCTAAGCAAATTACTTAAAATCATTTTTTTAAGCACAGATGATAGACTTGGGCTGCTGTGGACCCAGTCTCAATCCCTGTCTCATGAATGTTATGATAAATTATTAAAACTAAATTGTGTTTTAAAGATAATTCCATTTTGAAGTTGAAGCACTCAGCCCAAAAGGAATGGAAAACTGATGCTTGATAGTCTTAGAAGCTGAAGCAGTTTCTCCCCCCAAACCTCTAGAAAAACTGCTTTTAAAAAGAAAACCTTATGATTTTACATTTGCTTGTATGATTTCTCTTCAAAATGTTATCAACAGAGGTGCCATTTTGCAACAGAATGTATTCTCTTTTGACCCCTGGATAGAGTTCTAAAAGGCCCATTTTGAAGCTTTCTCAATTTTATAAGTTAGAATGTTGTGGCGTTTGTAAACCAACATTAGACAGAAAAAGCTCCTTTTCCTCTTTTGCTCAGTTCCATCAAGATTATCCTCTCCTGCAAGACCAGCCAAAAAAAAGTGAGAATACATCAAATGTGATCTAGCTTGAAATGAGTATCTATACTTCTATGAATACCTATAAGGCTAATTATAGAGAATGAAATTATATTTGCAGAAATTTAATAAATTTATTAATATTTAACGTAAAAAAAGCAGGCCTGCCTTATGTCTTATCCTTTCTTAGTGATTAAAAGTTAACAAAACTGAGAGTGTAGAATTAATGTTTAATTATATTTTTGCTAAGCTAAATTCAGTGTCTGACAAAACTGTTTATATATTTAAAAATTTCAGTAACATTTATTTTGCACACTGTGGTAGCCACTAACCCCATGCAGCTGTTGAGTCCTTGAAATGAGGCAGGGGAGACCCAGGAACGGGATTTAAGTGGCCGGGGTGGCTAGTGGCTACTTACTGGGCAGCACAGATAGGGGCCTTGCTGCTCCAGGGCACCACCTGGGGACTTGTTAGAGATGCGGCCTCTCAGGCCCCACCCTGGACCTACTGAATCAGAATCTGCATTTTTAACAAGATCTCTTAGGATGAATGTGCAGTGCTCTCCAGCCTAGAGCAGTGATTCCCCGCCTTGGCTGCAATTACAGTTGCCTGGAGAGCTTGTAAAAATAACGCCCGAGCCTCATCCTAGACCCAAATTTCAGGATTTCTGGGTGGGGGCCCAGGAATCGGCATTTTCCAGGATAGTCCCAGATCATTTTAATGACTAGTGAAGATTTGGAGCCACGGATGTAACTCAGAGAATGTACGAACAAGTGCAAGGTGGGGACGGGAAAACCTTAGTACTGACCCGGACTTCCGACCTTTTACTAAGGTCAGATAAAGGAGGGCTGCAGGTGAGAGAAAGAGCGTTAGCCCTTATTGAGTGCTTGGTGGATTCCAGCCATTATTATCCTAAATTGAGTATGTACTTGACTGAAAAGACTCTTTTGGTGAATATATAGCCTATTTCACAAACTGTAGTGACATACTGTGAACATACAGATTGAACCTGTTAATCCAGATAAACGTTCCCTACGTAGATATGAAGTATTAAGTGTTTAGTTTTACACACACACACACGCACACACACACACACACACATACACACACACGCACACACACATTCTCTGTGAGGTCCCCCCCCTTCACTGTGCCACTCCTCATTCCTCCCCACAAATCCCCTAAGAATAAAATGACTTGTGATGAAGTTAAAAGCATCATTTGTTTGCCAGTCCTAGCTAAAGGGAACCTGTCTCATCCTTAAGTTCTTTCATGACCTTTCTTTTCACCTGTGGAAAGGATGACAAAGATGCAAACATCAGGTGAGCCATTGGCTCAGTGACAGTGACGTTTCTGCAGCTCTGAGGTTCGGTGTGAGTGAGTTCAGCTCACGTGCATTTGCTGCTGTCCTACCTCGGGTGAGACCACGATGGTAGAGGTTGGTGAGGAGGTTGTGAATAACTCAGAGCCCGGATCTTTCCGTTCTTGGTGTTGCAGGATTCCATGCTTCCTGGAGAGGGGCATGCTCTCTGTGGCCTGACTATCAAGGCTTGGATTTGTCTCCACCACTTACTGATAGGTTAACTTCAGCCAAGAGATCTTAACCCTGTAACACCAGTTTCCCTACCTATAAGATGGGAGTAATAATGTAACCTGTTTTGTAGCCTTGTTCTGAGGAGATGATCAATTAATGCAATAAGGTTCTTAGCACATGCATGACCCACAGTAAATGATCAACGAGTGTTAGTGATTACAGACTTAATTGGCTTGTTATAAATGATCAGGACGTATTTGCTTTACTTGACTCTTTCCTCAAGGAGAAGGAGGAATGGATTAGATTAGCTATGAGAGACCTCTGCACTTTGAAGGTAACACAAACAGACATGCGGCCATATGTTTCGGAACCATCCAGTCTTATTGCCGCCTTGTAGCAGCCAGGGCCAAATGGCTTTATGAATAGCCGCGGTGTACAAGGAATTAATTTGAAACTGGAACACTCAGGACAGGAAAGTGGGTAATGAGCTATTCAACTGCTTTCGCAGTGCCGCCGTCAGACTCCCTCGGGATAAACTAGCTTTTCTCCACTTTCTGCAGCCCCGATGTCTTCCTCGGCTTCATTTTACTTTACAGTCCTGATCACCTCGTGACATCATCTGCACTTATTTGTTTATCCATTGTTCTCATCCTCGCAGTGAGGGAAATGTACAAGGGATCTCTCTGGTGATCTACATCACCAGAATGTACAGTCCTTGAGGGATCACTTAATGGCAGCAACTAGAAGAGCGCCTAGCACACAGTAGGTGCGCAGTAGATATTTGTATTGAGTGAATGACTTCTGATACATTCTTGTATAGCTTTTAGTACCATGAAGATTCAAGTTCAAGATGAAGAGTCTATATATGAGCAAAATGAAGTGTAGAGACTCTAGTGGAAGTTTAACACCTGAGAGCTAAGAAGGGCCTTGCCATTGGGAAGTAGTTGATGATGTTTAATGTGCTAGTGAAATAATTATAAAGTCTAGTACAGTAGAGGACCTTCAGATGTACATCCTCATGTAACAGAAAATTGGCTCGTGAAATTAGGGAAAAGCTGGTCCCTAGGTAGGAGAAAAATATTACACTTTCGTATAGTATTATGAAATAAAGGTTAAAATAATAAAGGAACGGGAGAATAATGCTAATCAAAAGTTAACTTGACAGTTACTGAGGTACTTGAATCCTTAATAAAATAATAGAAGACAAATGTCAAAGGAGAAAGGGCATTGAGCATTTAGAGAATATCTCCAGTGCAATCAATAGTCAACAAGTTTGAAAGACTAAATGACTCGTCACTTGAAGTTGATAATTTCAAAACTTAATTTACATGATTGTTGAACTAAATTGGTACAGTGAAAGTGATATAAAGGATTTGATATGGATAAACATATAAAATTTTATGTGAAGAATTAATTTAGATTTGCTTGTACTCAAATATTCTCTTCGGAGAGCACACTGCGTGAAGAACAATAGTGCAAAGATAATAATAAAAAATTAGTAGAATGTTGTTGAGATTCTTGGCCAGAGAGAGTTTATCACCAATATGTCAATTAATAATTCTTTGAGGGGGCTTCCCTGGTGGCGCAGTGGTTGCGCGTCCGCCTGCCGATGCAGGGGAACAGGGTTCGCGCCCCGGTCTGGGAGGATCCCACATGCCGCGGAGCGGCTGGGCCCGTGAGCCATGGCCGCTGAGCCTGCGCTTCCGGAGCCTGTGCTCCGCAACGGGAGAGGCCACAACAGAGGGAGGCCCGCATACCACAAAAAAAAAAAAAAAAAATAATAATAATAATAATAATTCTTTGAGCTTCTCCCAGGAGAAACCCCCCCCCCCCTTTTTTTTTGGTCTCCTCTGGCCATCTAATATCTGTAATTATTTTTTCTTTGCTAAAATGATTGCCCTTATAATACTTGAGACAATCAATGTGAAAAAGATGGAGATGGATGGATAGTCACATTCATTCATCTCTTTTATTTATACAACAACATTTTAGCAAACATTTGCTGGGGTGGAACCTCTAAGATTAATGAGGGAGACAGACGAGAGGGTACTGGTTCTAATCAGTGAAATTAACATAAGGAGTGGTGTCACTTATGCTTTCGGAACCATGGAGACTCCTTAGAGAAGGTGGTACCCTCCAGGCTGACCTTAGAGTGGTGAAGATGGGGTGGAATGGGGAGGAAAGGACGAGGTCTGGAGGAGTATGTGGCCTCTGGTCACTTCAGAGCGTTCCAGCTGGATCTGAGCGTAGGGTGGAGAGGTGCTACTCAGATCACGGGGGTAGGTGCCAGGGCTTGGTCTGATGTCCTGTGACCCGACTGTACCAACCGTTCTGAGTCGTGACATCTGACATGTGGTTTAGCAAAGGTGTTATGGGTGTTCTGTAAGGGATGCATCCAGATGGCCAGGCTGGAGGGAAGGCACACACAAGGTGATGAGAGTGCACCAGAAGTCTTTAGCACAGCTCAAGGAAGTTTTAGCATAGTGCAGTCCTGCTACATGGAATCCTGAAGTGTGGTGGTGGACGCTAGAAAGGCTGAATTTCATCTTCCATGACCCGAGATCTATGGAATCGTCTTAACAAGATCCCCTGGCGCGTTGTGTACACATTAAAGTGTGAGAATTTCTGACTTACAAGACCCTGCTTGGCTCATCCAGGGCTCCCTCCCTGGCATTCACTTTCTACATCATTTCTTTAAATCTACACTTTAGCCACATGGAATTGCTTGCAGTCCTTTTAATTCTGTAGAATTTAGGCGTCTGGCCTCTGCCCCTGCAGCTTCCTCTGGCTGCATGTTTTCTTCCCTCCTGTCCGTCCCACTGGCCAAACACCACCGTCACCACAACCAAACAAAACCCAAAACACACAAACCCAAACCTTCAGCATTGATGTCCTCTACATTCACTTCTTCGATGGTTCAGCACTTGTTCAGGGTGACCCCCTGGGGAGTGTGACGGTGACAAGTGCAGTGTTATTCCCTAGGAGCTGTGTGCTCAGGGGAGGCGGATCCCCAAACTCAGATGACAGCACAGCAGATACGCTGGTGGGATCAGGCCATAAAAGGAGCCCCTTGTAGAAGTGGTCAGGGCTTCCTAAGAGAGGAGACACCAAGAGTGTGAAAGGACAGCAGGGAAAATTTAGCCGTCCCTTCTGTCGTGAAGTCTTCGAGGATGCTCTTGGAAAGGTCCCCCCTTAGGTGTTCTGGTGGCTCTTGGTATTTCTCCTGAAGCACCGTGATCACACTGCACGGGGCTGGGTGATTCGTCTGCCTTTTCCACCGTGCCGCAGCCTCCACGAAGGCAGAGGCCATGTCGGTGCCACACCCTGAGCTCCCCAGAGACTGGTGCTCAAAAGTACCCGCTGATAAAGAGAGGGAGGTTTCTGGTTCTGTATTAGTGGGCTGGTGGGAAGGAAGCCACATAATAGTGTGTTAAAGGAAAAGGGAGGGATGAAGCAGTCAGCTCTTCTTTCTCCGAGATTGCTTGTCAAGGAAAGAAGCCAGAGAGCAGTATCTGGGGAGGAACCTGGAGGAAATGGGGGTGGTTCTCTTTTAAAGGTTTCTGAGTCGATTATTCATTTGACAAATATGTATGGGAGAAGGTACAGTTGGACCTCACCCTTTGTGGAGGTTCCCACAAATATTGTTGAATCCAATCGCACGTGTCCCCAGTTGATGGTGAGCCTAGTACCTTCTGCCTCTTTTTCAGTGCTCCTACTGTAAACAGGGTCCCTTTCATGGTCTATTTGGTGCCTTGTTTTTCACGTTTTTGTGCTTTTGGTTGGTGATTTTGCTGTTCAAAGTGACCCCCGAACATAAAATGCTGTTTTGTGCTCCTAAGTACAATAAGTCTGTGGTGTGCCTTATGGAGAAAATACACATGTTAGTTCATCTTCAATCAGGCATGAGATTTAGTCCTGTTGGCTGTGAGTTTCATGTTCACGAATCAACAGTATCTATGAAATGAGGTGTCTTTAAAGAGAAACACATGTAAAACATGGCCATTCATGGATGGGTTGATGAAATTGCTGGGAGCAGAGGCTCCCACCTCACCTGTGGCCCCTCCTGGACCAGTGCTTCAGTATTTCCGGATTCTGGGAAGGATGGCAGTGGTCTCACAGCACAGCTGCCGCGCACAATAGGCATCAGGTACTTTCTCTTCCAGGGGCCGCTCTGGGTCCCGGGATCAGGCAGTGAGGAGGACAGAGCCGGACTTGACGCTCCCCGTCCTCGCCCTTCGGATGGGGCGACTGTCCCTGGAAATAGAGGGCACGTGCAGGGCTCAGCACACATCTGGGAGGGAAAGCATCACCACTGGCAGTAACACAGAAGTCCCCCCGTCTTTTCCTGTTCTTTCTCCGAGTATTTCGTTCATTTTCTAAGAAGAGCTCGGGAGTAGCTCCTACCTGCTCCCCGCTCCCCCGTGCGTCTCCTGCCCCCTGTCTGTTTCTTCCCCGCTCACTCTCTTGTGTCCTCAACTTCAATCCCCTCCTTGCTCTCTTAAGGTATTTTTCTGAAAATACAAAAATTAGCAGCCAGAGTTTCCCACAGTCTTGTCCTAGAGAAAGTCTCCCGTGCCCCCTGTTCACATGACTGTGCCGCTCCCCGCCCTGTGTTGAGTTTCGTCAGCACCCTGGGGTGTCAGTCCTCTTCTTACCCTCGCCTCCTTCCTTCCACTCACACCTGGTTTTACCTGTCCTCAGCCCTCGCTGGGCAGGTGGGGGTCGGCTCGAGTATTTGAATGGTCAGAGTGGGATTCACTTGGAGTGATTTTTCCACAATACACAATTCTCAACGGACCCTTGGCCCTGTATTCATTATTCTGTAGACTCTCTAGAAGAGCTGTATCTAGAAGATGTTGGCAAGTGCGTGTTGACTTCACACCTGCCACAGCACAACAGAAAGGGGACCCCAAATCAGTGAAAGGGCCAAGGTAGCCCTTGGAAGCGCTGTTTTCTCTGCTCTTGGGGCTGCCTGGGTGTTCCCCATGGGCCTGGAGGGAGCTTAGGACCCTGACAGCACCCACCCTGTCCCCAAGTTCTGTCTTAGCAAAGGATTTGGGGACACTCAGTTTTTATGTCCGGATTTAGTAGCCAGTGCACATTTTTATAAGACCCTGGTCACTCCCATAATGGCCTCAGGCCAGCCCTCTCCTCCCCAAGGAGGCCGGGAGGCAACCATGAAAGGCTTTCCACCTCTGCAGCCAGACCGGAACCACTCTCTCCTACCCTCAGGGACCACAGGAAAGCAACCCCCGAATGAAATCCTTAACGGTTAGGAAGTTTTTTTGTTGCTGACTGATGTATCTTTCTTTTTTTAAAAAAATTAATTAATTTTTGGTTGCGTTGGGTGGGTCTTCGTTGCCGCACACGGGCTTTCTCTAGTTGCGGCGCGCGGGGGCTACTCTTCGTTGCGGTGGGTGGGCTTCGCATTGCAGTGGCTTCTCTTGTTGCGGAGCACGGGCTCTAGAGCGCAGGCTCAGTAGTTGTGGCTCACGGGCCCAGCCGCTCCGCGGGTATGTGGGATCTTCCCGGACCGGGGCTTGAACCCGTGTCCGCTGCATTGGCAGGCAGATTCCTACCCACAGGGAAGTCCCACTGACTGAGGTATCTTAACGAAAAATTTAGGTTCCCACTTTGGGGGTATGTGCGCATGCGTGCAGGGAGGGAGGCGGGGCGGTTGCAAGGATAGCGTGAAGACCTGTCCTCCAGGTGCACGGCGGGCTGATGCTGTTAGGAGGAGGAGCGAAGTGGAAGTGGAGTGGGAGAAAGTAGAGGAATCCCACTGGCGTCCTGAGCTCCTGCAGGCCCGCTGTCGGCGCTGCTGCCGGCGGGGGAAGGGCCGACCCTTCTCGGAGTGTCCACGGGCTCCAGGCTGTCTCGTGTGGCCTGGTTAGGCCCGATGGCCGGGCGCTGATGGAGAGGGACGTGAGCCCTGCCCGGCTGGGCTGTGCTGGTGGCTGTGTCCCTGCAGTGAAACCCTCCGCTCCCCTTACCTCTTGGGTACTTCATCCCCGGCTGCTTTTCCTTAATCAGGTCGTATATTTGTCCTTCCTTTAAACTTTCCTTAATTGCCCCTTTCCGAGTCAGCCGTCTGCTGGTGGATTGGATGGATTTGAGGATTTGGCGCCCTTCGAGGAGCAGCCACGGGGCATAGGACCCTGGGCAGTGAGAACGGGGGTGGGTGGAGGCCAGAGGCTCCTTGGGGTGGGGTGGGGGTGTAGGCACGGAGGCACCCGAGCGTGGAGCATATTGGGGGAGCCGTCGGTGTGGATGGTCAGCAGGGTGCCAGGACGAGTGCGGCGGGAGGAGGCTGTTCTAGGAGACGGGGTTAGAGAGATGCCTTCAGTCCCGGTGGCTGCAGACCTTGACCCCGAGACATCTCGCCTGGGACCTTCTGTTTAATTCTTTGGAGGGCTTTTATTTACTGTTTTAAATTGAGATAACTGTAGAATCACATGCAGTTGTAAGAAATAATATAGAGGGATCCTTTGTATATTTCCCTTACCAGGAAGATTTTGAAACACTGTAGTTATTAGATCGCAGCAACACTGAAACAACCCGCTGATCTTATTCACATATGCCCACTTTTCCTTGTACTCATATTGAGTATTTGGAGGGCTCCTGATCAGGGTGGTTGTGTTATCGGTTTCAGCATGAGAATTCTAATGATGCCAGTTTCGTATGCCTCAGAAAAATTCTCGGTTTTATTTTGTAAACATTCATATGACATTAGAACATTGCATGTATATTTTCCCCTTGACTCTGTTTTCTCTCTTTTCCCTCCTCATATGTGTCTAAGATTCAGTGGGACCAGTGAACGCATCCTCTTATCTATAGAAGTGGGTTTTAAACTCAATGTTTCTCAATTTTTCCAAGGAATCACCTGTTATCTCTAGTGAAGTGTAAGCGTATTGTGGCTTTGACACGTCTTAGTTCTTCCTGGACAGCAGTGCGGTCAGCTCCAAGTGGCACGGATGAGGAGTCTATTGACAGGCACTCCAGGGACAGCTGGGTCACAGAGGAGCAGTGTGACCTTTGACCCAGCCCTACAGTCTCTGTCCAGGCCTCAGTGCACTTATCTGTAAATGTGATATTTCAATTTATCTCTGAGGCGCCTTCCAACTATAGTATTCTTTATTTATTGCGTGTAAGTATATAATATATATGTAATAGCAGGGTGATAAAAGTCATTTTATATCCTTCTCTCTTGAGTCCTTCATTGTTTTTTCAAGCTTATTTCTTGCCTGCCTTCCCTAGATTTCTGCCAAGGATTTTATCTCAGTAAGTGAAATACTGATAAATACCTTTATAAAAAGGGGCAACTTATATTGGAAGGTGGACTTTGCAATCCTGACACCAGGTTCTTCTCCCCGTGGCACGTGTTAATAACTTGGTCCTTCTCACTGTGAGATGTGTGTTTAGGAAATGTGTAATTGCCCCAAAGATGGGGGAGACGGTCTTCATTTTGCATGAAGAGTAATTATGCCCTTTGCATCGTATGTTCTAATAGAACTTGTGTCACTGCATACGTATTATTTTTAGATTTGGTTAAATACCTTGATGACTGCTGCCTGTCTTATGGAAAAGGTTTCTTCATTGCCTTGAGTGGGTAAATAATTTAAAAATCACTTGAAGAATGAAAGAAGAGAAACATTGGGAAAGTTGATTATGTGTAGGGGTGTAATGTGTAACCGTTAAAAATGCATGTATCTGCCCATTTAGTATTTGTTGTAATTCATTATTAGATGTTCCATTTTCCCACTTATTTAAAAGGCACCTAATCTAGAGAAGCAAATCAATATTTACAGTGCATTAGTGCCACAGAGAATTTGAGATCTTGTGATGAGGGTTTATTGCTGTTTTATCCACTCTTCAAAGGAAGGCACACATCAAACAGCTGTCCGGGACCGGTGACATCGCGCCCACCCCCCGTGTGCTTCAGTAGCTTAATTATTGAAGATCCTCATCTTTGAATTTTCTTGTTAATATTTCAGAGGCTATACTTTGAAAATATATATATTAAATAACTCAGAAGATTATGAGGAGAGAAAGTTTTATTATCATGTTTTGAAAGGCATCGATTTTCCTAAAATGGAGGGCGAGGAATCGTAATAATAATGACCAAATTACCTGAAATGAGAAGCTCCCATTATTTCTAATTGCTCTGAAGAACACAAATTACATCAGATTATTAGTAATGCTGAAATAGGCCGTGAGCCCCAGAAATATGGAGCAAATTATAGGCAAAAATGCCGTATTTGTATTTTATTTCTCTGAGGCCAAGACAAAATTGCATTCTTTCTGCAATATTATGCTTTATCAGTACAGTGAGAGGTGGGGAGCTTGTCAGATGAATCAGGCAGTTGTGTTTCGTGCTTCTTTTTGTTGATAAGGCCAGACGTTTGGAAGAATCTCTTTCCGTAAAACCAAGTTGGGTTCATCCAAAGACCTCACGCCAGTTGTGGCTACTTCTGCACTGTTACCCACAACTCTGTGTATCTTCATCCTCCTTTGTTGCTTGTAATACTTTCACTTATTTAGAGGCAACTGGTCATTCCTGTTGATACTATTTTAAATGCTTTTCTATTTTTTTCGAGTACATCTTCATAAATTGTTTTAAGTTCTGTTAGGATGAGGTTTGGTGGGTGAATACTAGTATAGAAGTGTATCCAATGTGGAATCACACAATTTTTAGCATTAAAAGGATCTTCTGACCCCATTAGTGCAGCCTCTGGTTTTATAGGTGCGGAGACTGAAGTCCAGTGAGGTGAACCAGCATGCCAGGATTATGCGTTGAGGCCAGTGGTTCTTCATGTGTGTGGTCGGTCTCTGGGTCCTTCACATCAATAAGGCCATTTCAGGGAGATTCTTAGGCAAAACTCTTTTCATGGTGTTCCAGAAACATTTTGTGTTGTTCACTGGGTTGACATCTGCACCAGTGGTGCCCAGACACCGATGGGTAAGAGGCAGGCTCCTTGGCACAAAGTGAGATGGTAGCACCAAATGTATTCTTCACCCAACATGCCCGCAGTTTAAGGAAAAAAAGCCATTTTATCTACTATTCTTGATGAAGCAGCAAAATGATGACTTTTAAAAAATCCTGACCCTTGAGTACACAATTTAATATTTTGTGTGACAGCATAGACTTGTACATACTGAAGATCAGTGGTTTATTGAGAAAAACTTTCATGTGATAGTTTGAGTTGTAAGCTAAGGTAACCATTTTTAGTGGAACACTATTTTTGTTTGAAAGAAGGCCGGGAAAACTGCGCTTATTCAGACTTTGGAGTCTGGCAGGGTTTCTAGAAAATGGATGAAGTGAGCCTGTCACTACATGGCAAATGACTGACAATATTTGGTGCCAAAGATAACATTCAAGCTTTCTAGTAGAATTAGATTTTGGAAAAACTTATATCCCACTGTGAGCATGACAACTTCCCAGTACTTAATGATTTTTCTGATGGAATTGGTAATGATATTCACATATGTGATTTTCTGATATAAAGAAATATATCGGGCTTCCCTGGTGGCGCAGTGATTGAGAGTCCGCCTGCCGATGCAAGGGGACACGGGTTCGTGCCCCGATCCGGGAGGATCCCACATGCCGCGGAGCGGCTGGGCCCGTGAGCCATGGCCGCTGAGCCCGCGTGTCCGGAGCCTGTGCATTCAGAAGATTGGCAAAACCCAATTAATAATATATTCCAAATAACTAATGTTACAAAATTTGTCATGGGTAAAAGATCCATTCCAGGTGTAAGACAGACAAATGTAACAAAGAATGGGAAGTTTACATACCATATTGTAGCTAACTTTTGAGAAACTAATTTCTCAAGTTTTGGTGTGGTATCAGGTATCAAAGAAGAAGATTTACAGTTATCTGAAAAGATTACTAACATTTGATTTCCTCTCCCAGCTAAATATTTGTGGAGCTCGTTTTCTCTTCATATACTAGGTCATATTGCAGCAGGTTGAATGCAGAAGCAGCAGTGAGAACCCAGATGTCTGCTCCCAAGCAAAATGTGAAACAGTGCTGCTACCCCACTACGTATGCTTTATTTTGTAACATTGTTTTCATAAAATTCTGTTGTTTATGTTAACATGTAATAGGTTTATTATTGTTAACTTAAAAATGAATAAATAAATATTAAAAAATTTTTTCATTTTCACTTCTAGTATGGTAAATATCCCTAGCTATAACCCACATAAACAAAAGCTCTTTGGGGTCCTCAGTAATTTTTAGAGTGTGTGAAAGGGTCCTGAGGTCAGAGTTGAGAAATACCGGTGTAGGCGGGTCTCGCTTGGGGCATGCTACATCATCTTATACATCATACTTCCTCTATTGAACCAGTAGAGGTTTTTTTTTTTCCTTCTCCTATTTTAGCATTTTTGAAATTGGGGCTCCAGTTGTTTCAGTCTGTATGTATAGCTGATGTAATAGTTCTTTAACTCTCCCAAATCTAATGATGCTATTAGTTAAAATCAGTGTTTGGTTTCTAGGTGTAAGTAATTTTACTGTGAAAACAACAAAATTCTTCCCTTTTACAAAGTTGAGACTGTTTGTATCTGCAAGTAGCTAGACGTGGAGTTTGTTTTCCAATGAATGGTTGAATAATAGAATTAATTTCATGATTTGGGTAGTGATGGAACACTGACCCAGGCGCCTCAAGTTCTGGACAGGAAACTGTCCCTGTGTTCCTCCTGTCACCTCTCCGAACCTCCGCTTACTCATCTGTGAAGCAAGTTGCATGTTTCTCCACTGGGACTAACGTTAAAAACGAAAAAAGATTTAGATCCTTTCAAGTCACTGGTTTCTTAATGTTATTTAATCTGTGTGTGTGTGTGTGTGTGTGTGTGTGTGTGTGTGTGTGTGTGTATAAACTGGATGAAAATGACAATTTTCACACAACCATAAAACCAAGAAGAAATTATAAATCAATAAAAATATAGATTTTCACCATCAGTGTGAGACACTGTGTCTAAATCATAGGCAGTATGGGCGTGGACACGTGGGGTGTTACAGGGTCTTTATATTTGGACCCAGTTTTGCTGCCCGTGTGCGTGCACTCTGATACTCTGTTCTTGCAGCTCAACAATTACAAGAAAACCTTAACTTCAAGATCATCATGATGTCACTTGGCGTTCCTTTGCTGAGAACACGTTGTTTACTTTTTAAAATGAGTTCTGTTCTTCTCTCATTCGCCTGGTAATCAGATCTAGGACACCTTCCTGAATTTGACTGTGGCCACCACTGTAACCATGGGGTCTGAAACTGCACGGGGGTACTCAGTTACAGGATGGTGCAATTGAAAGATCCACACTGTCCTTAGATTCATTTCTTTTATTGCTATCACTAAAACGAAAACAAGAAGTGGAATGAATGTGTGAGCAACTCGTAGGAAGGGCTGCCTAGCAGCACGTCTCCTGGTACATCCTTTGCACTGTGGTTGATGTAGATGCTGCCTGGGGACTGTGCCCCAG
Organism: Physeter macrocephalus; assembly: GCF_002837175.3. Lineage (NCBI taxonomy): Eukaryota > Metazoa > Chordata > Mammalia > Artiodactyla > Physeteridae > Physeter > Physeter macrocephalus. Next base: position 23,237,577 of record NC_041224.1, on the reverse strand, counting down.
CATCTCCCCAGAAGGTGCAACCCAAGGGTCTGCAGTCCCGCTCTAACCCCCGCCCCCGGCCTCGAATCCTCTTTCTTTCCCTGCATCTAGAATTTGGAGACTTACAGATACAAAGAGGTAAAGTGCTAATTATTTGTGTCTGTTTCAGACTAACAGATTAACACAGAGATCATGTCCCTTCAGAAGATGACGATCCTAATTGTTCATCTAATCTGAATCATGTCTGCAATGTATTTCTCTTGGGGAAATTTTCAAAAACAAGTTGAGTAAGCTGTTTTATTGTGTCCAAGTGAATTTGGTGAAATTTTTAGTCCCTGAATTTATATGGGGGTTGAAATGGATGGACTTTCATGTGGTTATTTTATTATTGTGGGTACTGCTTTTAGTCATTACCTCTGTACCATTTTTAAAGGCCTTTTGTGAACTAATAGTGCTTCTTTTAGACTTAACACACACACACACACACACACACACACACACACAGAACTTGAGGTATACAGAATTCCTTAACAACTAAGTAATCAGCAACCCTGTAATTGGAAAGCAACAGAGCCCATATCTAAGGAGCATTATTGTAATTTCCCAGAAGTATTTTATTCTTCCTCCTCCCATTTTATTGCTTTTCTGCTTACATTTTTGATTTTTGAATCTGGGAACAATTTTGTTAATTGGGAGGGAACTTTTTTATGGTAAGAGCATTGTGTACTATTAACACACATAGTTCCTTAGATGTATATTCTTGTGAACTTGTTTTGAGAGTGACTGTATAGTTCTTTGCTGTGTTTTATTTTTATTTTTTTGGTGCAAATTATAAGCAGCAAGAGCTGTCACAAGTTTTTACACACACTTTTTACACACTGAAAATTGAAAATTATTCTTCCCCATAATTTTCATGTATGTGTTTCTCTCAGCAAGTTAAGATAACCACCAACAATATTAAATGTTCAGTATATTTTTTTCCTCTGGTAGTGTTATTCAGGCTCTTTCTTGGTTATCAAATCCTTTATTGGAAGCAAATGTTAAATGCAATATTATTATGATTCATATGCTTCTGTTTTCTCTAGTTGTTTCTAATTTGCTTTAACATATTGGATCGACAATGGTTTAAATATAACCTTCAATGTATGTAAATAGTCTATCTTTAGTTTCATATCCTCAAGGATCTCCGTAGCCGCACCACTGAGCAAATGCATCAATATTCCAAAAATGTTTCTCATGGTAAATGATGAGTTTACTCCTTCACCGCTAAAGCTGCTTTGTTAGAGGCTTTTTATAAATATTTAACTTGTATCCTAGTTTTTGAAAACATTACTCTAAGCGTAATTTCGTCTAAAATTTTTGTCTGACGTTTATTATGCTTTTCACTCTGTTGATGTGTGGGGCTTTTGGTTCTGATTCTCAGTGCTACAGACTCATGTGCCTTTATTCTTCTCTCTGGTTTTGTGGTTCTGTTTCTTTTCTGTAACAGTGATCACATCTGCTAGGATGTTCTCAGTGCTACCATTACAAATCTTAGCCTGGGTTTGTTGTGGATTTTGTTAAGAGTCATTGCAAACACACTCACTCCTCTTTCATTTGAATACAGTTGCTAAAACACCATCTTTTATGTAATTGTGTATGTGAGTATATGGCAGACACTACCTGCGTATTGGTGTACTACTTTTAAGATTTCCGTTTCCTTAAGGATAAGAAACATGTCTGTGCTCTGTACTTTCTGATAATACTTTGTTGAACAAAGGAAGTATTTTATTTAACAGATTTCTTTAATAGGCGAGCCAAACCAATATCAGGATGATAAGAACAGCAGTGGTGACTATTGTCACTCTCTATTGAGCGCACACCGTGTGTCAGACACTGTCTTACGCACTTTAGCTCATTCAGTCCTCCCGGTACCCTTAGGAGAGAAGTACTGTTTTATTGCTGTTTGTGTAGGAAGGGCCACAGGCAGGGGACAGGGAGGCCACTTGCCCAGAGCCACACAGGTGACCGGGGTGAAGTGCAGATGCCAGCCCGGCCTTCTCACTCCAGATATCCTGTAGGTACCATATTTCTTTCGCAGTGAAGTGTTTAAAGGGACTAAGGGAATTTCTATTGAGGAGGCTGACCCACTGTCACCTTAAAGTGTTATTCTATTCTTTAATCTTTTGATTTAACTACCTTTATCCTAACATGTAGTTTTCAGACATTAGGTTATCTTTAATAACGCTGTTTTGTGTTGTAGATATGCCTCTTCACGTCCGACGAAGCAGTGACCCAGCCTTAATTGGCCTCTCCACGTCTGTCAGTGATAGTAACTTCTCCTCTGAAGAACCTTCACGGAAAAACCCCACACGCTGGTCGACAACCGCTGGCTTCCTCAAACAAAACACCGCCGGCAGCCCTGCAGCTTGTGACAGGAAGGTAACTGCTTCTAGTTCGTGTCGTCTTTCTATCAGTGATGGGAGTCAGCCGTGGACCAGGCCTTTGCTTCCACGGCGTCCCTGCTGCGTCCTCTGTGACCTTCACACCAAAGTTCAGATAACTTCTTAGTTTGTATTGCCCTTGAATTTTCTGATTAAATCCTTGCTATATATTGTGTATCTATTTATGTATCCATTTTTGGAATGGGTAATACGTTCCTATGATGAAAAATGAAACCTCTTAACATGAAGTATGTACACCTAAGGGCCCTCTCCTAACTCCTAACTTGTCTGCTGGTCACCCCATGTCTCTTCCTGGGCAACCCCTTTATGAGCTTTTTGCATGTCCTTACAGGGGACTTTTGCACATGTATAAGCACATATTCATGTTGGCCCCTGAAGTACATTAAAGAAATCACAGCATGTGAACCTTTAAGGATGAAAGTGGATGCCCTCCATGGTCATTTGCTCTCTCTACTCAATTGAAACGAAATGGAAGTGTACTGTCTAGTCTTAATAATGTTCTCTTCTTTGACCAAATTTAATTTTGTCCATGACCTAATTTATTTAGTCTAAATAAATAAGCTTTATTTTAGTCTATTTAGTCTACCTTTTTTCCAATTTGTGTTAATGCTCCTTGTCATATATTCCTACAGAAGCTGTACCATCCCGTTCTGTTATATCTCTAACCTTTTACCCAATGAGCTTTAAGCTGTGCTTGTCATTTTCACTGCTGAATCTATAAAATAGATTCTCAGCAAACATCTGTTGAATGAATTAATAAACATTTTTCAGTGCAGCCAGTAATTGAGCACCATACATATCAAGAAGTGTGGAGATATATTAATCACGTATTTATTAATAGTAAAAATCAATGTAGTTTGATATTTGCTTGATTTATCCTTTGCATCTATGTCAAAATACCTGTTTTAAATATTTCTTTTATCTTGGTTTCACATTTCAACAAACTCTTCTTTGTACCAGTTCAAGTAAAGGAAAAAAAGAAAAAAAAAGAAGGGAATATGTAAGTTTAAACTGAGAAGAATCTACCAAGAAAATACAATGTACTATAGTCTGATTTTTTGGATGAGGGGTTTAACTCTTCTGTTATATTTTATTAGATGTGTGATGAGTTTCTTCTCATTGAGATTAGCCTGAACATTTAGAATGCTTTATCATGCAGTAGACTATTCAAAGAATCTGGTTTCTGAATAGGCCTCGTGACCTTTAATTTGTGCTGAGAATAGACCTGATTTCCATGGATATTCACAAATATATAACAAGTCAAGTTGGTAGTTTAAAAAAATTTATTACTTTAAAAAAAGGTTTTTGCTTAGTTGAAGGATAGGGGGTCAGAAGTCACTGAGGTAATCAAAGTTTTCTTTTTCACTCATTCAACATCTTGGCTGTATGAGTCAGCTTCAGTTACAGCAAACAGAACCACAGGAGCTATTTTAAACATAAAAGGACTTAATGTTGAGAATGTGTTTTTCAGAAAATTATTGGAAGGGCTAGAGGAGCAGGCCATAGGCTGGGCCCCCAGGGCTTTCTGGACAATGCAGTACAGCGTGTCTAGCTGGCCCGGGGAGGGGGCAGAGGTGCAGGACCTGGCGTCCTGCTGCCTGCATTGGCCCAGTAGACGTTAGCACTGTCTCCACCTGTGCTCACCTTGCCGCCTGTCACCTGTGGGCCTGAACCCAGGAACACCCTAGAAAATGCCGTCATCTCCGTGGCTTGCCACTAATAACAGCCCAAGAAAATCCCCTATTTCACAATTATCATTAAAACCTCAGGCTATTGAATCCAAATGGGCAGAATACAGTTTGCTCCAGATCTTTATGTCTAGGGGTGTCTGGGAAATGGACTTTATTTAGCCTTCCAGGCTCTGCAGCCCAGGGAAGCTGCCTGGAGAGGATGGAGACGCTTATGGCCAGTTAACCGTGTCCACCTCACTGCCATTCTCTTTTATTTTGTTTTATTTTTTGGCCGTGCCACGTGGCATGTGGGATCTTAGTTCCTCAACCAGAGAGTGAACCTGCGCCCCCTGCAGTGGAAGCATGGAGTCGTAACCACTGGATAGCCAGGGAAGTCCCTCATTTGTTCTCTTTTAAATAACGTGTCTATCGTAAAAAATTGGGCAACTAGTAGAATAGAACAGAATTACATTATCCATAATTCCAAACTCACCAACAACCAGTACTAAGATATTAGTGAACACACACACACACACACACACACACACGCACAGTCGGTGTCATTCTTTGTCTATATATTTGCATCCTGATTATTTCTACATTTTTTTCATCTCATAGGGATTTCCCCTGGTGTGAATTTTATTAGAAAATATTTTTAATGAACGCAAAGTATTCCGGGGTAGAGTATACTTTATCATTCTCTTATTGTTGGACATTTATACTATGTTTTTTCACATTATAAGTATCAGCACTTGTAAGACAAACTTGAATATAATTTTGTTTTAAAAATGGTTACTTCACCCAACAAGCTTTTTCCCTATTGGGAGTGGTATTTAATGTAGCCAGATGCCTACACTTTCCCATGGCAGAGGCCTTGATTCACACACATGTCTCTAGATGAAATCGTATTCACGTACGACACACATAAAAGGTAATGTGTAATGAATTCGTCTTTTGAATTATCTTTGGCTTTACTTTTCGAATACCTGTTTACTAAGTTTCCTAGTCTAGATTTTTAAGCTGTTTGTATTTTAGTCTGAGCTGCTTGTTGTTTTTTTTAACAGGTATATGTCTGATAAATGCTGTCTTCTTTTCAGTTATAAAATGACTTCCAATGTCTTCAATATTAAGAAAGGATGCTTGGAGGAAAGCATACTTGCTTATCAGTATTAAGTTTATTTATTTCTGTTGCATCCAGGAGAGTTTACCTATGCTGGGCAATTTCAAGATGTTATAAATTCTTATCAGCATGTAGAGGTTTAGGTTTTCTGTATAAAAACACGGAAATCAATTAGTTAAGTGTTCTCAGTCCTGTGATTCATTGATCTCCAATGGTTAAAATAGGTTGGTGTTCTTGTATAACTCATCTGCATATGTAAGTAGCTTCTATTCTTCCAAGTTAAATAAGCAAAACAGTTTTAGTGTAATGTCACCAATCAGTTAAAATCGTTTATTTCTGAACGAGGCAGTTCCTTTCTCGTGTGTGAGAACACAGTCACGTTGAAATCTCCCTTGTGGTTCAAAACCACAGATGAGAGGTGGAGTCTTCCCAGGTAATAATAGTGATACTGTTTCATCCCACTGTCGAGTTTAGAGGGCAAAGTTCACAGATTTTGATGCTGCTAAGCCAGGTGAGGGCTCGAAGAGACCAAGGGTGTCACGGGCTTCTGGATTTCCTAAATTCTGTCATAATTTTATCTGGCAGTGAGGCATAGCGGGGAAGAGAATCTTGGCTTTTTTTCTAAGTTCTTTGGAACATTGGCTTATTCCTGTTACCCAGCTCTTTGTGGCTGACTGCCCTTTTCAGCTCTTAGAGACCATTTGGCTCACAGTTTGTGTGGAAAGTATCTTGCTAGAAGATGTATTTTCATTTGAGATTTTGTGTGTGCGTATTAATGCTCCACCTTGGGAAAGAGTATTTCAGTCGGTGTGAATTCTCAAGTCGCCCTGCCATCTCTTTAGCCATCCTTACTGGGTCTGTGTCCCTGTGAGTGAAGAGGCCACCGAGGATGTGGACAGGGTTTGACTCATCCCACTGTAATGTGGCACTTACCAGAATCAGTCTGCCGTGAGGTTTTAGGAATCAGGTCTCTGTTCTGTTTGTTGGGCAGTGACAACCACTTGTAAGCTGTTGTTCCTTCCGGTAAATAATAAGAGGTGTTGTTTTTCTAAGTTATATTGCCCCCCAGTTAACATAGGTAGAATTAGCATAAAATCATACTTTGACTAGTTTCCAAGAGAGATTCTTACCTGATCAGGGAAGGGGAGGAAAGTGGTAAGAGAACATATTGCCTTGGCATCATTAGGTTAAAAAAATTTTTTTTCCCATTTCTTAAAGAGATGTTTAAGAACATCTCTGGATGTTTCTGACCCTCTGGGTTTATTATTTCTGTTTGATTTAGTTGCTTGTCACATTTGATATCTTTCCAATACCCCTGACGCATGCAAACTCTTGGAAGAGGTGCTGTCTTAATTATGTCTTTGTCACCTCTCTTTCCATTACATTCAAAGCAATGTGAGATCTTCCTTCTAACTTTAGAAAATGATTTTTACAAATCTTTCTTGTGGTATATTTTGAGTCCCCAAATAGTTTTTTTTCCCCCCAATAGTAGTATTTCTTGCTCTTTGCATTTTCTAAAGAAATGAAACACATAAAGAAGCAGGTAGGTAATATGGGGTCTTGATGATGAGGAGTGTTGACATTTGGTGTATGAATTTGAGGACTTCTGTGGAGCATAGTATAGCTCTACACAGATGGTGGCTGTCCTTGGTACCAATGGGGAGTCATCCAATCAGTACAGTTTAATTTCCTGCCTTTTTCCCTAATCTGTGTTATACTGAAAGCATTTTCCTTTGTCTTGTAAATATTGGTACTTTGCACAAGGTTCTATTATGTAATGATTTTTTGGAGTTGTTTATTAACTTTATTTGGTGATTTTTCTTGTTGCTTAACATATTTATACTTTAGACTTTTTTTTTTTTTTGCTCTTATAAGTAACCTTTAGAAGTACCCTTCAGAGAATATCCTTATATACCAATTTATGTTCATATCTCTGATTATTTTCCTAGAGTAGATTCCTTAAGTAGACTTACTTTGACCAAGGAAACAAACATTTTTAAAGCTATTGATAATTGCTTCCCATAAATTCATGAATAATAAAGTGCAAAGTACTTATGATGTATAAAGAGCTCTGTGAGAAGTCCTAGATGGGGTGGGCTGGGGGATGAGGGGTAGGATGCAGAGCACCAAGAAGCAACTGGTACTGTTTCTGAGTTCCAGAATGTACTGTCTTATTGAATAGTTTAATAGTTCCATTTGGCTGTGTATCAAAATTACCTTTTAATTTTAATTTAATGGACTTTTAAAAGATGAAAAAATGAAACACACTTATACCAATAGATTCATTTACCCATTTCAGGACGTTTGTGTGTTTTTCTTTAAAGCTTCTCTGTTGATTCCGGGGCACAGTCTTTTTTAAAGAACTTGGGTCCAGCTGGAAGCGGAAGGTATCTTTGTCAAGAGATGGCAAATAGGAATATAATCGTTATTTTGATATGTCTTCGTTTTGGGCTAATTTTTCTATCTTAGAATAGAATCTGGAACATTTAGCATATTTGGTTTTGTGACACTTCGCTTCTTTTCACACTTAGCTCAAATTTTTAAATGAAAAGCTATTAATTTTTTTAGTTTTTTTTTAAAGTATTACAACACCCCATTGAGATATTGGATCCTATCTTACCAATACAAGACTAGAACAGGAAATACTTTTCTAGATAGAAGCTATGATAAAAGCACTGTTTCTGTTTACTGTTACTGGGTGCATCCCACGTCCCCTCCAATCTTAGTTCAAGTGCATTTGAATATGTAAGGTCAGGACACTGGATTCCCAGCATTAGGGTCACCAGTCAGGCACCAGAAACCTCCAGAAAATGTCTGCTCCCTGTTTTACTGAGAGCGAGAAAACTTTTGCAGTTGATACACAGACAATACAATAGCAATGACGTTTGAATCCTGCTCCACGTGGCTCTTTAAAATAGCTGCTTACTGGCTCATTCATTCATTCGTTTGTTCATTCATTGTAAAGTGATATTCTCTCTCTATATTATATATAACTGAATTACCTTGCTGTACACCTGAAACTAACACAACACTGTAAATCAACTATGCCTCAATTAAAAAAAAAAAAAGAAATGGATATTTGCTCTCTTTAGAATTAAAAAAGAAAGAGAGAACTTTTATCAAGTTTATAATCTTGATCAAGTAAATTATGTACAGACATTAAAAAATAAGTAAATGAAGTGATATTCTAAATTTACCTATTTTTTGCTCTCTCATTCTCTTCTCAAACCTTTGGCTTCCTGGTCTGCTTCTTCTCATTTTTTCTTTCTAATGTAGAAGGTGAGTCATATTGGTAAATTTTTTATTTTTGAATTAGTCCATTTGACCAGCTGGCTATTAAAAAAAAAGTTGTCTATCTTATGGTTATTTATGGGCCAACCATAGCTGCCAGCTAGTTACAATAACCATCTAAAACCTCAAAGGATGGGCTAAGAAGTGTTTTAAAACTACGTTTCCTTTGCGAGAGCCCTATAGCTGTGTTTAATTTTCTGGGGTGTTTGCTTCAAGGGAACCCCAGGTCTTAGGCTATCCTGCTACAACATTTGTAATTCCCGTAGAAGGCCTCGAAAACTATAAATTTCACCCTTCTGTTTTGCATATTAAAAGATCTTAATTTGAGTGCACTGCATTTTTGTTCAGTAAGTGATGGTTCTACTCATTTTTAAAATAGGCTAACCTCAAGTGCCAAGCTGCCCTAGCCTGAGCTGTTAATAACTAAGACTCATCTATTTCTGGGCCACATTTAGGAATATAATCCCCCTTCACATACTTTAAATATTATAATTTGTGTTCCAAGTTACGAAATCCTAAGGTGCTATTGAGAAAATGTTTTAAGCCTGGGTGTGATATTTTTAGAGTTCACAAACCATTCCCGGAATATAAATCCAAAGCAATGTCAGAATCCTTGTTGAGCCCCCTCCAAGTTACGTATCATACAGAGGGAAATGAAGATGTTATGCCCATTTTTCTTGATTTGGGAGAGGAGACCAGGAACTGGCACTGATTAAATTATATTGAACAAAAACTCACGTATTCTTTAGACACTTAAAAATATTTTGGCCTCATTTCATCTTTCTAAGTTGGTGTCTACTTTTAATTTTTAATACTTTGGCTGATAAACATACCTACTTCGGGTCATGAAGTCATGTCCTGTTATTAAAGAGAAGAGCCTAGTGAGCTGCTGGGACTGAGGTACCTGGTGTTTGCTTTCCAGCTGCCGGGGCAGCTCTGTTTTAATTTTCATGTGTTCTAGGTGCCCTCATGTGCTGGACTGCCTTTGGGGCAGTGTTTTTCACAGGGTGGGGATAAACATGGTTTCCATCTGTCCCATCTCCAAACTGTAGTGTTTCTGAGGTTTTGGTATTTTCGTGTAATGATAGCCAAGTTGATCTGAGTACTTGCTTCTTGCTGGCTGTGTTATGTGTTGTATCGCATTTAATCACCTTCTGAAGTGTAAGTAGTGTGGCCATTCCCAGTTTATTGATGAGGACGTAGAGCCTGAGAGAGTTTAAATAATTCACCTAAGAATTTAATCACCTTCTGAAGTGTAAGTAGTGTGGCCATTCCCAGTTTATTGATGAGGAGGTAGAGCCTGAGAGAGTTTAAATAATTCACCTAAGAATTAAACCAACTGCTGAAAGATAAAGTTGTGTTATGAGTCTCAGTTGTCCTGTTCCATATTCTGTGCTCTTAAGTATGCTACCCACTTTCCAACATACTTGCAGACTTTATATATTGCCCAGTGTTCATTTAGTTGAATATTTTAAACGGTAAAATATTTCATAACAACCTTCTCATTTCTATCACCTCTAAAACTTTCTGTTAAGCAATTAAAATAGGAATATAAGAATAACCAGCATTTATTATTAAAACCAAAATAATTTTTAAAACCTCACCAAGTCATATTATATCTTCACATCTTAGTCTTGAGTGAAAATATGCTAGCGTCATTAATATCACTACTAATAATCTGATTTTGTTAACTGATCTCCATTTCTTTCCCCCTTTTGGGGGGAGCTTTTGTCTTTGTTTTTTCCATTCCTTGTGATTGATATTTTTATCATTGTTATTGCGAAATTATATACTCAGCCCTCTTCCTGATATTTTATGTGTGTTGTTCAAAATAGCTTAACAACAGCAAAGTAAATAATGATATAATTGGATTTTAATCGAAAGACCAGAATAAATATCCACGAGACTACGGTGATACTAATAAATGATTGAATAAAAAATAAAATGGGGAAAAGGTCCAAATTTCCTCGCAGGAGAATTCCAAATAATATATGTTATACTTCCCCCTCCAGAAGGTGGAGCTTAATTCCCCTTCTCTCGAGGATTGGCTGCCCTTAGTAATTTGTTTCCAAAGAATAGAGGATGGAATGAGAAAAGCATTAACTCTATAGTGGGGAACTGTGGTGAACTGACCTGAACCCAGTGGTCAAGGGTAGTATCACTAGTGATAATTCACGGTGATGGCAGGAGCCCCTGATGTAGTGTAATGAGATGGGACCTCAGTGGAATTTTCCCCAAAACTCTTGACTCCAGTTTAATCATGAGGAACCTTCAGACAAGCCAAAATTGAGGGACGTTCTACACAGTACCTGACCACCATTCTTAAAGAATGTCGTGGTCGCAAAATACCAGGGAAGACTGAGAAACAGTCTCAGGTCAGAGGAGTCTGAGGAGACACGATAAGCAAGTGCAGTGTGGGATCCTGCCGTGAAACAGGGATGTTAGTGGAAAAAACTGAGGACCTGCAGATAAGTCTGTAGTTCGGTTAACAGTGTCGTACCGATGTTAATGTCTTCATTCTGACAGATAAACCAAAGTTATGGAAGATGTCAACATTGGGGGAAGTTGGGTAAAGAGTATGCAGGAGCTCTCTGTTCCATCTTTTCTGTAAATCTAACCTTTTTCCAAAACAAGAAGGTACAATGTAGGTTGTACCACCCACATTTTGCGCCTAGAACCGATGGCAGTTAATGCACCAATAATGAGAATTATGGAACGAGGGTTCAGCCACTGGGCTCCATGAGCCTCCTGACATACCTCTTTGTTCCCTGAAATATGTTTTTTGCTTTGAAAATGAGTTCTGTTAAAAGTTCTTCAACTGATTTTGTTAAATATTGGTTTAAGGTTGGCCCCCTTTCCTGCTACAAGCCTGAGTTCGAGAAATGCGTCAGTTTTAGACACTCTGCATCTTCAGGACTGGGGGCTCCCACTTTGTCTTCAGTTTTTATCCTGACGACCTCCTGCACCAGCTGTTTCTTTTTCACTTTATTCAGACTGTTAAGATTTTTTTTTAAGGTGTGTGTGTGGGGTCAACAGCAATCACTCAGAAATTTCCCAGAATCACATTTTCTAAAATTATAATTTTCAGTTATAATTTGCGGACCAAAGTAGTTTCCTTGAAAATTAATATTCTTCTCAGAGAACATGCTTTTTCTGCTGATGGGGTTTGGAGAGAAGGACTTAATTCTTTAGATGTCTGAGCCATTAATTTCTTTATTCTAAATGCTTCTCTTGTGGAGGTGGAGCCTCATAGATAACTTCTTTTGGTTTTGGGGTTATAACCCAATTATATCATTATTTACTTTGCTGTTGTTAAGCTGTTTAGAGCAATGCACGTAAAATATCAAGAAGAGGGCTGAATATATTATTTCTCAATAACAGTAACAACAATAATATCAATTACAAGGATTAGAGAAAACAAAGACAAAAGTTTCCCCCAAAAAAGGGAAAGAAATGGAGATCAATTAACAAAGTCCGATTTTTAGTAGTGATATTAATGAAGCTAGCATATTTTTACTCAAGCCTAAGAAGTTAAGATATAATATAGACTTGGTGAAGTTTTAAAAATGATGCCAGTTTTAATAATTAATAAACTTTATTACTTACTGCTGATTAGTGCTGACTGTTCTTAGATTCCTATTTTAATTGCTTAACAGAAAGTTTTAGAGGAGATAAAAATGATCTACATTTTCAAAAATGTATCTGTGGAAAAGGTTTACCTGAGGAGGCCATTTCCCAGTTAAGGGGAAAACTTTACAGAAACTAAATTGTAGATGGTACCCGAGAACTTTTCACAGGAATGACTCAGTTGTTCTGCTGTTCCACCCAGTCCATTGAAGTTATGATTGTAAACGGAAAAATGTAAGGGGCTGCTGATATTTACATTGCCACATTAATTATATATGGTGCCAATTTTAGTTATTTCTTTGGATATATATTGCTTTAAGATTAAGGTAAAAACGTTTTCAAATTTTAGCAATTTCTTTGAATATATATATATATTGCTTTAAAATTAAGGTAAAGTCTTTAGATAGGTAAGTATAAAAGACTCATCTTGTACATTTGGATAAGATGTAAGCTGGCAGATCTTTTGGAATCAGGCGACTAAGTGTTTTACTCTCTCTCGCTCACCTCCTCGCATCCTCCCTCTCTTGTGCAGTCCGCTGCTTATGCCAAATGCGATCGTTATTTACAATTTTAGTTTTGAGATACGAACGTTTGGAGTTATGTGTCTTCGAAAGAAAATGAAATGTAGATGGGTATTTTGTACCTTCAAAATGAGAAGCGTGTAGCACTTTCTAAAATATTGGAAAATCGTTTCAGATTCCAGTTTGTTTTGCGGAGTCAAGCAAGTGCTGCCCACATCCTTTATTGTTGTTGTGGAAAATGAGCCAGGCTCCTCAGTGGGATCTGACTCGCAGCCTTTGTAGCCTGTGTTTTTCTCCTACGCTTGCCCTGGTGGAAGGAGTAAGGTCAGAAGTGGTGGTCCCGACCTTGCTGACTGTGGGGTGCAGGTGGCTGTAGAACAACTAAGTGACCATGGTGGTTTTCGTGAAATTCTGTGAAAGAAATAAAATGGGAGCTGCTGTTTTTGCTGCTTCTCTTTTAGCTCTTTTCCTTATTTCCTCAGAATACAGATGGAGATAACGTCTTTGTAACTTGAAAAAAGATTACGCTTCCTCCCCATCTACCTTCTCCTCACCCCTTATGCATGTTTTCATAAGATAAAGAAGATAATCCCAGTTATATCAGACAAGAGATCATTGTATTTAAAACAATTTTATAAATTTATTTATTTATTTGTTTTTTATATTTGGCTGCGTTGGTTCTTCGTTGCTGCATGCTGGCTTTCTCTAGTTGCGGTGAGCGGGGGCTACTATTCATTGCAGTGCTCGGGCTTCTTATTGCAGTGGCTTCTCTTGTTGCGGAGCACGGGCTCTAGGCGCGCGGGCTTCAGTAGTTGCAGCATGCAGGCTCAGTAGTTGTGGCTCACAGGCTCTAGAGTGCAGGCTTAGTAGTTGTGGTGCAGGGGCTTAGTTGCTCCGCGGCATGTGGGATCTTCCCGGACCAGGGCTTGAACCCATGTCCCCTGCATTGGCAGGAGGATTCTTAACCACTGCGCCACCAGAGAAG